>NC_080381.1:47237549-47415268 GCF_014773155.1 Arachis stenosperma | reverse complement strand
GGAGATAAAGAGGAAAATGAGTGAGAGAGAGAGAGAGAAGGGAGAGAGAGAGATAGGGGAAGGAAGGGGGAGGGAGAGGGAGAGGGGAGAGAAATAGGGGGAAAGAAGAGAGATAAGGGAAGAGAGAATAGAGAGAGAGGGAGAGAGGAGGGGAGAGAGAATAGGAGAGGACAAAGAGGAAAATGAGAAAAAGAGGAGGGAGAGAAGGGAAAAAGAGAGATAGGAGGAGAGAGAGAGAGAGAGAGAGAGAGAGAGAGAAGAAGAAGGGGGAGAGGGAGAGAAAGAGTATGTAATTTGGTTTTGAAATTAGGTTATGATTTTAATTTGGTTTTGGTTTTGGTTTTGGTTAACCAATTTTAAAAAATATGGATATGGTTTTTAAAATTATTTTATTAAACTGGTTAACCAAAATGTGGTTATGGTTTTTTAACCGGTTAACCACATTTTCGTTTTTTTATGAACACCCCTAACTTAGAGTTTGAGTGTGGTGGCTCTGCTTGACTCTGTATTGAGAGAAGCTTTTTATGCTTCCTCTTCATGGTTACAGAGGAAGATCCTTGAGCCTTGAACACAAGGTAATCCTCATTCAAGTGCAGGACTAACTCTCCTCTGTCCAATCAATCACAGGTTTTGCTGTGGCTAGGAAAGGTCTTCCAAGGATGATGGATTCATCCTCATCCTTCCCAGTGTCTAGGATTATGAAGTCAGTAGGGATGTAAAGGCCTTCAACCTTCACTAACACATCCTCTACAAGTCCATAAGCCTTTTTCATCGATCTGTCTGCCATCTCCAATGAGATTCTTGCAGCTTGTACCTCAAAGATTCCTAGTTTTTCCACTACAGAGAGTGGCATGAGGTTAATGCTTGACCCCAGGTCACACAGAGCCTTCTCAAAGGTCATGGTGTCAATGGTACAAGGCACTAAGAACCTTCCGGGATCCAATTTCTTTTGAGGTATCTTCAGCTGAACCAAGGCGTTTAGTTCATTAATGAGCAATGGAGGTTCATCCTCCCAAGTCTCATTACCAAATAACTTGGCATTCAGCTTCATGATTGCTCCTAAATACTGAGCAACTTGCTCTTCAACAATGACTTCATCTTTTTCAGAAGAAGAATATTCATCAGAGCTCATGAATGGTAATAGGAAATTATGTGGAATCTCTATGGTCTCTGCATGAGCCTCAAATTCCTTTGGTTACTCATGAGGGAACTTTCTAGTTGTCAGTGGACGTTCATTGAGGTCTTCCTCATTGGGAACCACTGCCTCTTCCTCTTCTCCAGGTTCGGCCACGCCAGGTATGGTTATGGCCTTGCACTCTTTTTTTGGATTCTCTTCTGTATTGCTTGGGAGAGTACTAGGAGGAGTTTCAGTAACTCTTTTACTCAGCTGACCCACTTGTGCCTCTAAATTTCTGATAGAAGACCTTGTTTCATTCATGAAACTGAGAGTGGCCTTAGATAGATCAGAGACTATGTTTGCTAAGCTATAGAGGTTCTGCTCAGAATTTTCTGTCTATTGCTAAGAAGATGATGGAAAATGTTTGTTGTTGCCAAACCTATGATGGAAAAGGTTTGCTGTTGCCAAACCTATTTCTCCCACCATTATTGTTGTTGAAGCCTAGTTGAGGCTTCTGTTGATCCTTCCATGAGAAATTTGGATGACTCCTCCATGAAGGATTACAGGTGTTTCCATAAGGTTTTCCCATGTAATTCACTTCTTCCATTGTAGGATTCTCAGTGTCATAAGCTTCTCCTTCAGAGTAGGCATCTTTAGCATTGCTGGATGCAGCTTGCAATCCAGTCAGATTCTGAGAAATCAGATTGACTTGCTGAGTCAATACTTTGTTCTGAGCCAATATGGCATTCAGAGTATCAATCTCAAGAACTCCTTTCTTCTGAGTCACCCCATTATTCACAGGATTCCTTTCAGAAGTGTACATGAACTGGTTATTTGCAACTATCTCAATGAGTTCCTGGGCTTTTGCAGGGGTTTTCAGATGAAGAGATCCACCAGCAGAATGATCCAATGACATCTTGGACGTTTCATACAGACCATCATAGAATATACATATGATGCTACATTTTGGAAACATGTCAGAAGGACATCTTTTGGTTAATTGCTTGTATCTTTCCCAAGCTTCATAGAGGGATTCACCTTCCTTCTATCTGAAGGTTTGGACGTCCACTCTGAGCTTACTCATATTTTGAGGTGGAAAGAATTTGGTCAAGAAGGCATTGACCAACTTTTCCCAAGAGTTCAGGCTTTCTTTAGGTTGTGAGTCCAACCATGTTCTAACTCTGTCTCATAGAAAAGGGGAAAAGCATAAGTCTGTAGACCTCGGGATCAACCCCATTGGTCTTAACAGTATCACAGATCTTCAAAAATTTAGTTAAGAACTGATGAGGATCTTCTGATGGAAGTCCTTAAAACTTGCAGTTCTGCTGCATTAGAGAAACTAATTGAGGCTTAAGCTCAATGTTTTTTGCTCCAATGGATGGAATTGAGATGCTTCTTCCATAGAAGTTAGAAGTTGGTGCAGCATAGTCACCAAGCATCTTCCTTACATCTCTAGTATTGTTGTTGGGTTCGGCTGCCATGTCTACTTCTTTTTCAAAATTCTCTGAAAGGTCCTCTCCAGAATGTTGTGCTTTAGCTTCTCTTAGCTTCTTCTTCAGAGTCCTTTTAGGTTCAGGATCAGCTTCAACAAGAATGTTTTTATCCCTGTTTCCGCTCATATGAAAAATAAGAGAACAAAAGCGGGTAGTGGAATTCTCTACATCACAGTATAGAGATTCCTTGAGGTGTCAGAAGAAAAGAAGAATAGAAGAATGAGGTAGAGAGAGAATGAGAAAAATTCGAACATAGAGGAAGAGAGAGGGTTTGAATTATAAGTAGAAGAGAAGTGTTAGCAAATAAATAGAAAGAGATGAGAGAGAGAGAGAGAGTTTTCAAAAATTAAAATTAAAATAATTAGTTAATTAAAAAGATTTTTGAGAAAGTGGTTGGTGATTTTCGAAAATTGGAAGTGGAAAGTGGTTAGGTGGTTTTCAAAAAGATAAGAAATAGTAATTAGTTAAAAAAAGATTTGAAAATAATTTTGAAAAGATAAGAAGTTAGAAAAAAAGATTTTGAAATCAAAATTTGAAAAGATATGATTGAAATAGATTTGATTGAAAAAAAGATATGATTGTAAAGATATGATTGAAAAAGATTTGATTTTTAAAAATTGATGACTTGACTAACAAGAAATTGAAAGATATGATTCTAAAATTTAAAGATTGATCTTTTCTTAACAAGAAAGTAACAAACTTGCGATTTTTTGAATCAAAACATTAATTGTTAGCTAGGATTTTTGAAAATATGAGATAAGATTAAGAAAAAGATTTTTGAAAAATTAGTTTGAAAATTTTCAAAAACATTAAAAGAAAAATGAAAAATTAAAGTTTTGAATATGTTTAATGAAAAAATTATGAATTGAAACATGAAAAATTAAAAAAAAAATCGAATTGGAAACCAAATTATCTCCCTTGTGTCATCCTGGCGTTAAACACCCAGGATACTATCCATTCTGGCGTTTAACGCCCAGAATGCTACCTCTTTGGGCATTTAACCTGGCTAGCGTTAAACGCCAGAAATCCTTCTTTACTAGGCGTTTTTCTAAACGCCTAGAATGCTGCCTGTTCTGGCATTAAATGCCCAGAACGCTGCCCATTCTGGCGTTTAATGCCCAGAATGATACCATTACTGGCATTAAACGCCCAGAATGATAGCCATTCTGGTGTTTAATGCCCAAAGTGTCTCTTTACTGGCGTTTTGATGCCAGTGAGCTCTTTTTTTCTGTGATTCTTCTGCCTTATGTTCTGAATCTTCATTTCTCTGTATTATTTACTTGAAAATATATATTTTTTATTTTTGAATTTTTAATGAAGAGAGAGAAAAACAACAAAATGAAATAAAACACAAAAATGCAAAATCAAAATAAGTAATGCATGCAAGGACACTTTGAATGTCAAGATGAACACCAAGAACACTTTAAAGATCATGATGAATATCAAGGACATATTTTTGAAAAAATTTTAAGAAAAGAAAGACATGCAAGACACCAAACTTAAAAATTTTGAATGTTCAAAAACTATGATTTTGAAAATGCATATGAAAAACAACATAAAACACAAAACAGGAAAATCATAAGATCAGAACATGGAAAATCATCAAGAACAACTTGAAGATCAATGAAGAACACAATGCATATATTTTCGAAAATTAAGAAAATTTGAAAACATGCAATTGACACCAAACTTAGAATTTGACACTGGACTCAAACAAGAAACACAAAATTTTTTTTTTGGTTTTTATGATATTATTAAATTTTTTTATTTTTCGAAAATAAAAATAAAATTACCTATTCTAAGCAATAAGATGAACCATCAGTTGTCCAAACTCGAACAATCCCCGGCAACGGCACCAAAAACTTGGTATGCGAAATCGTGATTCACACTTTTCACAACTCTGTATAGCTGAGCAGCAAGTGCACCGGGTCGTCCAAGTAATACCTTACGTGAGTAAGGGTCGATCCCATGGAGATTGACTACTTGAAGCAAGCTATAGTCATCTTGTCAATCTCAGTCAGGCAGATTCAAATGGTTATGAGGTGTTTATAATTAAAAGATCAATAAAACATAAAATAAAATAAAGTCACTTATGTAGTTCCTTTGTGAGAATTTCATATAAGCATTTGGAGATGCTTTGTTGCCTCTGAACCTCTACTTTCCTACTGTCCTCATCCAATCATGCATACTCCCTTCCATGGCAAGCTGTATGTTGGTGGATCACCGTTGTCAATGGCTACCATCCGTCCTCTCAGAAAAAACATGTCCTCTATGATTTCCCGCATAGCTAATCAGCTGTCGGTTCTCGATCGTGTCAGAATAGAATACATTTATTCTTTTGCACACTGTCACTGCGCCCAACAGTCACGAGTTTCAAGCTCGTCACAGTCATCCCATCCCAGATCCTACTCGGAATACCACAAACAAGGTTTAGACTTTCCAGATCTCAAGAATGCTGCCAATTGGTTCTAGCTTATACCACGAAGGTTCTAACGTCACGGATTCGAATGCTCTGTTATCAGGAGAGGTGATTCAGATCCATGAGTCAGAGACCAAAGAGAATATACTCCAGTTGTCGTCCAATGACTACATTGAACATCATGTAGACCGCTTTGTGGTTGTTAGGCACGCGGATCTTGGCTAAGTGAGTAATGAAGATTGAGTGATTGTCACGGGTCACCCCTTCATTCTGACTTAACTGAATTATGTACAAGAGTATATCTTGGAGGAGAAGTAGGCGTGAATTGAATTGAAAAACAATAATACTTGCATTAATACTTGAGCAATAGCAGAGCTCCTCACCTTAATCTATGAGGTGTAGAAACTCCACCATTGAAAATACATAAGAACAAAAGGTCTAGGCATGGCCGAATGGCCAGCCTCCAAAAAGGGTTCGAAGAACTCCCCGAAAGGTCAAAGACTCGAATATAATAGTAAAAAGTGCTATTTATACTAAACTAGTAAACTAGGTTTACAGAAGATGAGTAGATAGTGTAGAAATCCACTTCCGGATCCCACTTGGTGTGTGTTTGGGCTGAGCCTTGAAGCTTTCACGTGCATAGGCCATCCTTGGAGTTTAACTCCAGCTTTGGTGCCAGTTCTGGCGTTAAACACCAGAAAAGGGTCTCTGGTGGGCGTTTGGACACCAGTTTGGGCCATCTAATCTCGGAAAAAGTATAGACTATTATACATTGCTGGATAGACCAAGATGTCTACTTTCCAACGCAATTGAGAGCACACCAATTGGGCTTCTGTAGCTCCAGAAAATCTACTTCAAGTACAGGGAGGTCAAAATCCAACAGCATCTGCAATCCTTTCTCAGCCTCTGAATCAGATTTTTGCTCAGGTCCCTCAATTTCAGCCAGAAAGTACCTGAAATTACAGAAAAATACACAAGCTCTTAGTAAAGTCCAGAAATGTAATTTTTCATAAAAACTAATAATAATATACTAAAAAGTAACTGAAACCTATTAAAAGCTACCTAAAAATAATGCCAAAAAGGGTATAAATTATCCGCTCATCACAACACCATACTTAAATTATTGCTTGTCCCCAAGCAACTGAAAATAAAATAAGATAAAAAGAAGAGAATATACTATAAATTCAAAAATATCAATGAAGCTTAGTTCCAATTAGTTGTGCGGGGCTAGTAGCTTTTTGCTTCTGAATGGTTTCGGCATCCCACTTTATCCTGTGAGGTTCAGAATGATTGGCATCTATAGAAACTCAGAATTAAGATAGAGTTATTGACTCTCCTAGTTTAGTATGTTGATTCTTGAACATAGCTACTTTATGAGTCTTGGCCGTGGCCCTAAGCACTTTGTTTTCCAGTATTACCACCAGATACATAAATGCCACAGACACATAACTGGGTGAACCATTTCAGATTGTGACTCAGCTTTCCTAAAGTCCCCAGTTAGAGGTGTCCGGAGTTCTTAAGCACACTCTTTTTGCTTTGGATCACGACTTTAACCACTCAGTCTCAAGCTTTTCACTTGGACCTTCATGCCACAAGCACATGGTTAGGGACAGCTTGATTTAGCCGCTTAGGCCAGGATTTTGTTCCTTTGGGCCCTCCTATCCATTAATGCTCAAAGCATTGGATCCTTTTTACCCTTGCCTTTTGGTTTTAAGGGCTATTGACTTTTTCTGCTTGCTTTTTCATTTTTTTCTTTTTTTTTTTAATTTTTGCCACACCTTTTTTTGCAAGCTTTGTTATTCACTGCTTTTTCCTGCTTCAAGAATCAATTTTATGATTTTTCAGATCATCAATAACATTTCTCTTTTTTTCATCATTCTTTCGAGAGCAAACAAATTTAACATTCATAAACTACTCTATAAAAAATATGCAATGTTCAAGCATTCATTCAGAAAACAAAAAGTATTGCCACCACATCAAAATAATTAAACTAATTTCAAGATAAAATTTGTAATTCATGTACTTCTTGTTCTTTTGTAATTAGGAACATTTTTCATTTAAGAAAGGTGATGGATTCATGGAATTATTCATAGCTTTAAGACGTAGACACTAGACACTAATGATCATGTAATGAAGCTAAAACATAGTCAAATATAAAGCATAAAAATTGAAAAACAGAAAAAATAAGAACAAGAAAATTAAAGAACGGGTCCACCTTAGTGATGGCGGCTAGTTCTTCCTCTTAAAGATCTTATAGAGTGCTTGAGCTCCTCAATGTCTCTTCCTTGCCTTTGTTGCTCCTCCTTCATGGCTCTTTGGTGCTCCATCCTTAGTGTTTTTGGTGCTCCTATCCTCTTTCTAGTGATGGGTTTTTGAGATGAATCCCTCCATCTCTCATGACTCAGAGGTGGAAGCCACTGCCTTTCCTTTCCTCTTTCTAGAGGTTTCTCCGGTCTTAGGTGCCATTAATGGTTATGGAAAATAAAAAGCAATGCTTTTTCCACACCAAACTTAAAAGGTTTGCTCGTCCTCGAGCAAAAGAGGAAAGAAAGGAGGAGAAGAAGAAGAGAAGTGGGAGATGGAGGCTTGAGAAGGTTTTTTATAGGGTAAGGGAGAGAGCGTGACCGTGTGGAGAATGGGTGGGTTTGGGAGGGAAATGGTTTGAATGTGAATGGTGAGGTAGGTGGGTGTTGGGGAATAGTGTTATGGAAAGGTGTGGAGAAGAGAGAGAGTGAGGTGGGGTAGGTGGAGATCATGTCGGGTTCACAGATCCTGAGGTGTCAAGGAATTCTCATCCCTGCATCTTCCTGGCATTTAAACGCCCATTTTGTGCCAAATCTGGCGTTAAACGCCAGTTCTGCTACCTTTCATGGCGTTAAATGCCAGGCTGGTGCCCCTTTCTAGCGTTTAACGCCAGCCAGACACCAGACAGCCCTTTCTGGCGTTAAACGCCACTCTGGCTGCCAATTATGGTGTTTAACGCCCAGAATGCTGCCAGACTGGGCATTAAACGCCCATTCTGCTATTCTTACTGGCATTTAAAAGCCAGTAAGCCTGTCCTCCAGGGTGTGCTATTTTTGATGCTATTTTTTATTTCGCTTTAATTCTGCAGCTGTTTTTATGACTCCACATGATCATTAACCTAAGGAAAACATAAAATAACAATGATCAGTAAGCCTGCAGACACTCTATGTCAAAGATAAATGGTGTGTCAGAAGCTAGCATATTGCTCAGAGGTTTTGTAATTTTTGAAAAATCCTTTATAAACCTCCTATAGAATCCTATGTGCCCCAGAAAGCTTCTGATTGCCTTATGATTATAGGTGGTGGAAATTTTTCAATTACCTCTACCTTAGCTTGATCCACCTCTATTCCCTTGTTCAAAATTTTGTGCCCAAGGACAATTCCTTCAGTCACCATGAAGTGACATTTCTCCCAATTTAAAACCAGGTTAGTCTCTTGGCACCTTTTCGGAAAAAGTGCTAGATGGTCAAGACAGGAGCTGAATGAGTCTCCAAACACTGAGAAGTCATCCATGAAGACTTCCAGAAAATTCTCATCCATATCAGAGAAGATAGAGAGCATGCATCTCTGAAAGGTTGCAGGTGCGTTGCATAGTCCAAATGGCATCCTTCTGTAGGCGAATACTCCAGATGGACATGTGAACGCTGTTTTCTCTTGGTCCTGGGGATCTACTACAATTTGGTTGTAACCTGAATAGCCATCCAAAAAGTAGTAGTAATCATGACCTACTAGTCTCTCTAGCATCTGGTCTATGAATAATAAAGGAAAATGATCCTTTCTAGTGGCTGTATTGAACCTTCTGTAGTCAATACACATACGCCACCCTATAACTGTTCTTGTAAGAACTAGTTCATTTTTTTCATTATGAACCACTGTCATGCCTCCCTTCTTGGGGACAACTTGGACAGGGCTCACCAAGGGGCTATCAGAAATAGGATAAATTATTACAGCCTCTAGTAACTTAGTAACCTCTTTCTGCACCACTTCCTTCATGGCTGGATTTAGCCGCCTCTGTGGTTGAACCACTAGCTTAGCATCATCCTCCAATAGAATCTTGTGCATGCATCTGGCTGGGCTAATGCCCGTAAGATCACTTATGGACTACCCAAGAGTTGTCTTGTGTGTCCTTAGCACTTGAATTAGTGCTTTCTCTTCCTATGGCTCTAAAGCAGAGCTTATGATCACGATAAAAGTGTCATCCTCTCCTAGAAATGCATATTTCAGGGATGGTGGTAGTGGTTTGAGCTTGGGTTTAGGAGGCTTCTCCTCTTCTTGAGGAGTTTTCAGAGGTTCTTTTGTTTTCTCTGGTTCCTCCAGATCAGGCTGAACATCTTTAAAAATTTCCTCTAGCTTTGATTCGAGACTCTCAGTCATATTGACCTCTTCCACCAGATAGTCAATAATATCAACGCTCATGCAGTCGTCTAGAGTGTCTGGGTGCTGCATAGCTTTGACAACATTCAACTTAAACTCATCCTCATTGACTCTCAGGGTCACCTCCCCTTTTTGGATATCAATGAGGGTTCGTCCAGTTGCTAGGAAAGGTCTTCCTAGAATGAGAGCTGCACTCTTGTGCTCCTCCATTTCCAGCACCACAAAGTTAGTGGGAAAGGCAAACGGCCCAACCTTGACAATCATGTCCTTAATTACACCTGATGGAATTTTAGTGGAGCCATCAGCAAGTTGGAGGCATATCCAGGTTGGATTGACTTCTTCAGTCAAACCAAGCTTTCTGATAGTGGATGCAGGTATCAGGTTGATACTTTCCACAAGATCACATAGAGCTGTCTTAGTACAAGCATCCGCTAATGTGCATGGTATCATAAAGCTTCCAGGATCTTTAAGCTTCTCTAGTAAGCTTTTCAGAATGACTGCACTGCATTCTTCAGTGAGGAAAACTTTTTCAGTTTCTCTCTAATCCTTCTTATGACTTAAGATCTCTTTCATGAACTTAGCATAATAGGGTATTTGCTCAAGTGCCTCTGCAAACAGAATCTTTATTTCAAGAGTCCTGAGATAGTCTGCAAAGCGGGCAAATTGTTTATCCTGTTCCGCCTGGCGAAGTTTTTGAGCATAAGGCATCTTGGCTTTGTATTTTTCAACCTTAGTTGCTACAGGTTTATTTCCTACAGAGGTGGTTGGAGAAGCCTTCTTAGAGGGGTTACTATCAGCACTTGCAGGTGTCTGATCCCTCATTGGCGTTTGAACGCCAGGATTGGAGGCTGGATGGGCGTTTAACGCTAGTTTTTCCCCCTTTTCTGGCATTTGAACGCCAGAATTGGGCATCCAATGGGCGTTTAACGCCAATTCTTTACCCTTTTCTTGCGTTTGAATGCCAGAAGTATTCCTCTCTGGGCTCTTACTGTCCTCAAAGGGATTTTGGGCAGTGATTTGCTCATCCTCTATCATTTGTTCCTTTCTTGGTTTTTTGCTGTTTTAAGTTGAGGTATTTAATGTCTTCCTACTCCTTAAATGAACAGCTTGGCACTCTTCTATTATCTATTTGGATAACTGCTGTTTTGTCTGATTTAATTGTTTTTCCATATTCTGGTTAGTATCTTTGGTTTCTTGTAGCATCTCTTTGAATTCTGCTAGCTGTTTTGTTAGAAAACATAATTGCTGATTGAGTTCAGCAACTTGTTCTGGAGGACCAAGTTCAGTGCATACTGCCTTAGCTTTTTCTTTCATGGAGGACTCATTGCTTAAGTACAGATGTTGATTTCTAGCAACTGTATCAATGAGCTCTTGAGCCTTTTCAATTATCTTTCTCATATGTATAGATCCACCAGTTGAGTGGTCTAGAGATATCTGGGCTTTTTCTGTAAGCCCGTAATAGAATATGTCTAACTGCACCCATTTTGAAAACATTTCAGAGGGGCACTTCCTTAGCATCTCTCTGTACCTCTCCCAGGCATCATAAAGAGATTCATTATACTCTTGTTTAAAGCCTTGGATGTCCAGCCTTAGCTGTGTCATCCTTTTTGGAGGGAAATATTAATTCAGGAATTTGTCTGACAACTATTTCCATGTTCTTATGCTGGCTTTAGGTTGGTTATTTAACCATCTCTTAGCTTGGTCTTTTACAGCAAATGGAAACAGTAATAATCTGTAGACATCCTAATTCACTTTCTTATCATGTACTATATCAGCAATTTGTAAAATTGTGCCAGAAACTTAGTAGGTTCTTCCTGTGGAAGACCGGAATACTGGCAATTTTGCAGCACCATGATAATGAGCTGAGGATTTAGCTCAAAAGTGTTAGCTCTTATGGGGGGTATACAGATACTACTCCCATATGAAGCAGTAGTGGGGTTAGCATATGACCCCAGAGTCCTTCTGAACTGTTCATTTCCACTTAGGTCCATGATGGAGAAAGGGAGATGATGTGGATTGGAGATAGAAATATTATATTTATTATTAAATTTTTTTTAAAAAAATCGAAAATAAAAGAAAATAAAATAAAATAAAATAAAATAAATGAAAGATTTTGGGTGAGGATTTTCGAAAAATGAAAAGAGAGAAAGTGGTTAGAAAGTTTTGAAAAAGACATGATCTTAAAATTTTAAAGATTGAAACTTTCTTAACAAGAAAACACCAAACTTAAAATTTTTCAATCAATTTAGTGAACCAAGACAAGAGATTCGAAAATTGTATGTAAGAAAAAGAAAAAGATTTTGAAAAATTTTATGAAGGATTTTCGAAAAAAATAAAAAGAGAAGATTGAAAAAGAGTTTGTTTTGAAAAAGGTTTAAGAAGATAATTTTAAAAATTGAAATTTTGACTTGAATAATAAGAAACTACCAAATTTTAAAAATTTTGACTAAATCAACTCAAGGAATTCGAAAATTATGAGTGAATAAAAGAAAAGATATTTTTTGATTTTTTTGAATTTAATGAGGAAAGAGAAAAATAATAAAAAGACACAAGATTTCAAATTTTTAGATCTAATGCTCCTTATTTTCGAAAATTTGAAGGAAAAACACCAGGGAACACCAAACTTAAAAATTTTAAGATCAAAACACAAAAAAAAGACTCAAGAACACTTTGAAGACTCACAAGAACAACAAGAACATAAAAAGAACACCAAGAACACTTTTTGAAAAAATTTTAAGGTAATAACAACACAAGAAACACCAAACTTAAAAATTTTTATACTCTAGACACTAATAATTCGAAAATACACAGGAAAAATAAGGAAACACACCAAACAAGAAAATTCAAAGATCAAACAAGGAAAATAAACAAGAACAACTCGAAAAATTGAAAGAAAATAACCACATGCAATTGACACGAAACTTAAAACATGAAACTAAAGTCAAAGAAAATTAGAGATTAATAAAGAAAAATGATATTTTTGAAAAAAAAATTTTGAAAAGAAAATAAAAGACTCTAAACAAAAAAGACAAATTTTTCCTAATCCAATTAACAAGATGAACTGTCAGTTGTCCAAACTCGAACAATCCCCGACAACGGCGCCAAAAACTTGGTACACGAAATTATGATTCACACTTTTCACAACTCCGGTGCCACTAACCAGCAAGTGCACTGGGTCGTCCAAGTAATACCTTACGTGAGTAAGGGTCGATCCCACGGAGATTGTCGGCTTGAAGCAATCTATGGTTATCTTGTAAACCTTAATCAGGAGATTAATAATGAAAAGAGTTTTGTTTGTAAAAAGTAAAAGAACATGAAATGAATAATACTTGTTATGCAGTAATGGAGAACAGGTTGAGGTTTTGGAGATGCTCTGTCTTCTGAATCTCTGCTTTCCTACTGTTGTCTTCTTCACGCACGCAAGGATCCTTCCATGGCAAGCTGTATGTTGGTGGATTACCGTTGTCAATGGCTACCATTTGTCCTCTCAGTGAAAATGGTCCAACTACGGGTTCCGTAGGGCTAATCACCTATTGGTTCTCACTCGTGCTGGAATAGGATCTATTGATCCTTTTGCACACTGTCACTGCGCCCAACATTTGTGAGTTTGAAGCTCGTCACAGTCACCCCTTCCCAGATCCTACTCAGAATACCACAGACAAGGTTTAGACTTTCTGGATCTCAAGAGTGCTGCCAATTGATTCTAGCTTATACCACGAAGACTCTGGTTTTACGGATTTGAACACTTTGTTGTCAGGAGAGGCAATCAAACTCGTGAACCAGGAACTAGTGCATGAAATTATGATCTCAATGGCACCAACAACTTGGTACGCACAATTGTAATCTCAACTCTTTTTCACAACTTCGCACAACTAACCAGCAAGTGCACTGGGTCGTCAAAGTAATAAACCTTACGTGAGTAAAGGTCGATCCTACGAAGATTGTCAGCTTGAAGCAAGCTATGGTCATCTTCTAAATCTCAGTAAGGCGGATTCAAATGGTTATAGAGTTTTGATAATTAAAAGATAAATAAAACATAAAATAAAGATAGAGATACTTATGCAATTCATTGGTGGAAATTTCAGATAAGCGTATGGAGATGCGTTATTCCTTTTGAATCTCTACTTTCCTACTGCCTTCATTCAATCATTCATACTCCTTTCCATGGAAAGTTGTATGTTGGGTGTCACCATTGTCAATGGCTACTTCCCGTCCTCTTAGTGAAAATGGTCCTCTACGGTTTCTGTACGGCTAATCAACTGTCGGATTTCTCGTCTAGGATGAAAAATACCATGCACAGATATCATATGGCTAATCAGCTGTTGGTTTTCAATCGTGTAGGAATAGGATTTACTATCCTTTTGTGTCTATTATTATGCCTTACAGTCGCGAGTTTGAAGCTCGTCACAGTCATCCCTTCCCAGATCCTACTCAGAATACCACAGACAAGGTTTAGACTTTCCAGATCTCAAGAATGCTGCCAATTGATTCTAGCCTATGCCATGAAGGTTCTAATCTCATATTCAGATGCTCCATTGTCAGAGGGGAGTCAATGTGAATTGTTGATTAGAAACCCAAGATATAAACAGTCTAGCTTTCGCAAGTAGAACGGAAGTGTTTGTCAGGCACGCGTTCATAAGTGAGAATGGTGATGAGTATCACGGATCATCACATTCATCAGGTTGAAGTGCGAGTGAACATCTTAGAATAAGAATAAGCCTTAATTGAATAGAAGAACAATAGTACTTTGTATTAATACTCGAGGAACAGCAGAGCTCCACACCTTAGTCTATAGTGTGTAGAAACTCCACCGTTGAAAATACATAAGTGATGATGGTCCAGGCATGGCCGAATGGCCAACCCCCAAAACGTGATCCAGAGATCAAAAGATGATCAAAATATCCCAGCATCCAAGATGTCTAATACAATAGTAAAATGTTCTATTTATACTAAACTAGTTACTAAGGTTACAAAAACAAGTAAATGATGTAGAAATCTACTTCCGAGCCCACTTGGCGTGTGATGGGGCTGAGCATTGTAGCTTTGATGTGTAGAGGCTTTCTTTGGAGTTAAACACCAGTTTGCAGCCTGTTTTGGGCGTTTAACTCTAGCTTGTAACTTGTTTCTGGCATTTAACGCCAGAATAGGGCAGAAAGTTGGCGTTGAATGCCAGTTTACGTCATCTAAATTTGGGAAAAGTATGAACTATTATATATTGCTAGAAATCCCTGGATGTCTACTTTCCAACACAATTAAGAGCGTGCCATTTGAACTTTTGTAGCTCCAAAAAATCCATTTCAAGTGCAGGGAGGTCAGAATCCAACAGCATCTGAAGTCCTTTTTCAGCCTCTGAATCAGATTTTTGCTCAGGTCCCTCAATTTCAGCCAGAAAATACCTGAAATAACAGAAAAACACACAAACTCATAGTAAAGTCCAAAAATGTGAATTTTGCTTAAAAACTAATAAAAATATACTAAAAACTAATTGAATCATACTAAAAACTATTTAAAACCAATGCCAAAAAGCGTATAAATTATCCGCTCATCACAACACCAAACTTAAATTATTGCTTCTCCCCAAGCAACTAAAAAAAATAGGATAAAAAGAAGGGAATATACAATGAATCTCACAATATCAATAAAACTTAGTCCCAATTAGATGAGCGGGGTAAGTAGCTTTTTGCTTCTGAACAGTTTTGGCATCTCACTTTATCCTTTGAAATTCAGAATGATTGACATCTATAGGAACTCATAATTTTAGATAGTGTTATTGATTCTCCTAGTTCAGTATGTTGATTCTTGAACACAGCTACTTTATGAGTCTTGGCCGTGGCCCTAAGCACTTTGTTTTCCACTATTACCACCGGATACATAAATGCCACAGACATATAACAGGGTGAACCTTTTCAGATTGTGACTCAGCTTTGCTAAAGTCCCCAATTAGAGGTGTCCAGAGTTCTTAAGCACACTCTTTTTGCTTTAGATCACGACTTTAACCACTCAGTCTCAAGCTTTTCACTTGGACCTTCATGACACAAGCACATGGTTAGGGACAGCTTGATTTAGCCACTTAGGCCTGGATTGTATTTCCTTGGGCCCTCCTATCCATTAATGCTCAAAGCCTTTGATCCTTTTTACCCTTGCCTTTTGGTTTAAATGGCTATTGGATTTTTCTGCTTGGTTTTTCTTTTTCTTTCTTTCTCTCGTTTTTTTCGCAAGCTTTGTTCTTCACTGCTTTTTCTTGCTTCAAGAATCAATTTTATGATTTTTCAGATTATCAATAACATTTCTCTTTGTTCATCATTCTTTCAAGAGCCAATAATTTTAACATTCATAAACCTCATTATCAAAAATATGCACTGTTCAAGCATTCATTCAGAAAATAAAAAGTATTGCCACCACATCAAAATAATGAAACTAATTTCAAGATAAAATTTGAAATCCAAGTACTTCTTGTTTCTTTGTAATTAAGCACATTTTTTCATTTAAGAGAGGTGAAGGATTCATGGAATTATTCAAAGCTTTAATACATAGACACTAGACACTAATGATCATGTAGTAAAGACACAAACATAGATAGACTATAAAGCATAAAAATCGAAAAACAGAAAAATAAGAACAAGAAAATTAAAGAACGGGTCCACCTTAGTGATGGCGGCTAGTTCTTCCTCTTGAAGATCCAATGGAACGCCTAAGCTCATCAATGTCTCTTCCTTTCCTTTGTTGCTCCTCCCTCATAGCTCTTTGATCTTCTCTAATCTCATGGAGAATAATGGAGTGCTCTTGGTGTTCCACCCTTAGTTGGTCCATGTTGTAACTCAAGCCTTCCAAAGAGGTGTTGAGTTGCTCCCAATAGTTGTGTGGAGGAAAATACATCCCTTGAGGCATCTCAGGGATTTCATGAGGAATTTCCTCATGCTCTTGTTGAGGTCCATGAGTGGACTCTCTTGTTTGTTCCATCCTTTTCTTAGTGATGGGCTTGTCCTCTTCAATGAGGATGTCTCCTTCTATGTCAATCACAGCCAAATTACATAGGAATCACCTTTTTCTTGGCCACAACTTCATAGAAGTGGTCTTGATGGACCTTTGAGATGAATATCTCCATCTCCCATGACTCGGAGGTGGAAGCTTTTGCCTTCCCTTTCCTCTTTCTACAGGTTTCTCCGGCCTTAGGTGCCATAAATGGTTATGGAAAAATAAAAAAAAAGCAATGCTTTTACCACACCAAACTTAAAAGGTTTGCTCATCCTCGAGCAAAAGAAGAAAGAAAGAAGGGAAAGAAGAAGAAAAAGAAGTAGAAGGGTGGAGAGGTAGGTTCGGCCAAGGGGGTAGGAGAGGGTTTGTGATGTGTGAAAATCAAGGAGTGAAGAGGGGGTATTTATAGGGAAAGAGAAGGGAGAGTGGCCGAATGGACTTGGATGGGTTTGGGAGGGAAAATGTTTGAATTTGAAAGTGTGATAGGTGGGGTTTTTTTGGGGAAGAGATATGGAGGTAATTGGTGAAGAGAATATAGAAAAGAGGATAGGATTTTATAGGTAAGTGGTGTTTTGGGTAGAGTGTTTATAGAGATGTGTGAGGGGGAGAGAGAGAGAGGTGGGGTAGGTGGGAATCCTGTGGGGTCCATAGATCCTGAGGGGTCAAGGATTTGTCATCCCTGCTCCAATTAGGCATGTAAACGCCCTTAGTGTGCAATCCTGGTGTTTAACGCCAGACTGCTGCTTGTTTCTGGTGTTAAACGCCAACTTTTATTCCTTTCCTGGCGTTAAACGCCAAGTTGCAACCTGTTTCTGGCGTTTAACGCCAGTTTGTTGCTTCTTTCTGGCATTTAACGCCAGTCTGGTGCTTCTTTCTGGCGTTTAACGCCTAGAATGGTGCCAAACTGGGCGTTAAACGCCCATGCTACTACTCTTACTGCCATTTAAACGCCAGTAAGTTTCTCCTCCAGGGTGTGCTATTTTTAATGCTATTTTTTATTTTTCTTTAATTTTTACAGTTGTTTTTGTGACTCCACAAGATCATCAACCTAAAAAAATAAAATAACATAGAAAAATAAAATTGGGTTGCCTCCCAATAAGCGCTTCTTTGATGTCAATAGCTTGACAGTGAGCTCTCATGGATCTTCACAGATGTTCAGAGTATTGTTGGGGCCTCCCAACACCAAACTTAAAGTTTGAATGTGGGGGTTCAACACCAAACTAAGAGTTTGGTTGTGGCCTCCCAACACCAAACTTAGAGTTTGACTATAGGGGCTTTGTTTGACTCTACATTGAGAGAAGCTTTTCTTACATCCTCTCCATGGTTACAGAGGGAGATCCTTGAGTTTTAAATACAAGGTAGTCCTCATTCAATTGAAGGATCAACTCTCCTCTGTCCATATCAATCACAGCTTTTGCTGTGGCTAGGAAGGATCTTCCAAGGATGATGGATTCATCCCCATCCTTTCCAATGTCTAGGATTATGAAATCAGCAGGAATGTAAAGGCCTTTGACCTTTACTAGCACGTCCTCTACCTGTCTATAAGCCTTTTTCATGGATTTGTCTGCCATCTCTAATGAGAATTCGGCAGCCTGTACCTTAAAGATTCACAGTTTCTCCATTACAGAGAGTGGCATTAAGTTTATGCCTGACCCCAGGTCACACAGAGCCTTCTCAAAGGTCATGGTGCCCATGGTACAGGGAATTAAGAATTTACCAGGATCTTGTTTCTTTTGAGGTAATGTCAGCCTAACAAAGTCATTCAGTTCATTGGTGAGCAAGGGTGGTTCATCCACCCAAGTCTCATTACCAAATAACTTGGCATTCAGCTTCATGATTGCTCTAAGGTACTTAGCAACTTACTCTTCAGTAATATCTTCATCCTCTTCAAAGGAGAAATAGTCATCAAAGCTCATGAATGGCAGAAGTAGGTTCAATGGAATTTTTATGGTCTCTAGATGAGCCTCAGATTCCTTAGGTTCCTCAAATGAGAACTCCATTTTGTCCAGAGGACGTCCCATGAGGTCTTCCTCACTGGTATTCACGTCCTCCTCCTTCTCTCTAGGTTCGGCCACACCAAGTAAGGTTATAGCCTTGCACTCTCTTTTTGGATTCTCTTCTGTATTGCTTAGGAGAGTACTAGGAGGAGTTTCAGTGACTCTTTTACTTAGATGGCCCACATGTGCCTCCAAGTTTCTAATGGAGGACCTTGTTTCATTCATGAAACTTAGAATGGCCTTAGATAGATCAGAGACTATGTTTGCTAAGCTAGAGGGGCTCTGCTCAAAATTCTCTGTCTGTTGCTGAGAGGATGATGGAAAAGTCTTGCTATTGCTAAACCTGTTTCTTCCACCATTATTAAAGCCTTGTTGAGGCTTTTGTTGATCCTTCCATGAGAGATTTGGATGATTTCTCCATGAGGGATTATAGGTGTTTCCATAGGGTTCACCCATGTAATTCACCTCTGCCATTGCAGGGTTCTCAAGATCATAAGCTTCTTCTTCAAAAGATGCTTCTTTAGTACTGTTGGATGCATTTTGCAATCCATTCAGACTCTGAGAAATCAAATTGACTTGTTGAGTCAACATTTTATTCTGAGCCAATATGGCATTCAGAGCGTCAATTTCAAGAACTTCCTTCCTCTGAGGTGTCCCATTACTCACAGGATTCCTTTCAGAAGTGTACATGAACTGGTTATTTGCAACCATGTCAATGAATTCCTTAGCTTCTGCAGGCGTTTTCTTCAAGTGAATAGATACACCTACAGAATGGTCCAATGACATCTTAGACAATTCAGACAGAACATCATAGAATATATCCAGGATGGTCCATTTTGAAAGCATGTCAGAAGGACACTTTTTAGTCAGTTGCTTATATCTTTCCCAAGCTTTATAGAGGGATTCACCTTCTTTCTGCCTGAAGGTTTGAACATCCACTCTAAGCTTGCTCAGCTTTTGAGGAGGAAAGAACTTGGCTAAGAAAGCTATGACCAGCTTATCCCAAGAGTTCAGGCTATCTCTAGGTTGAGAGTCCAACCATGTTCTAGCTCTATCTCTTACAGCAAACGGGAAAAGCATAAGCTTATAGACCTCAGGATCAACTCCATTGGTCTTAACAGTATCACAAATCTATAAGAATTCAGTTAAGAACTAAAAAGGATCTTCTGATGGAAGTCCATGAAATTTGCAATTCTGTTGCATCAGAGAAACTAATTGAGGCTTTAGTTCAAAATTATTTGCTCCAATGGCAGGGATTGAGATGCTTCTTCCATGGAAGTTGGAATTTAGTGCAGAAAAGTCACCAAGCATCTTTCTTGCATTGTTGTTGGGTTCAGCCATGTCTTCTTCTTTTTCGAGATTCTCTGTAAGGTTTTCTCTAGATTGTTGTGCTTTAGCTTCTCTTAGCTTCTTCTTCAGAGTCCTTTCAAGTTCAGGATCTGCTTCAACAAGAATGTCCTTGTCTTTGCTCCTGCTCATATGAAAAAGAAGAGGACAAAAAAGAAGAGGAATCCTCTATGTCACAGTATAGAGATTCCTTTATGTGAGTAGAAGAAGAAAAGAATAGAAGAAGGAGAAGAGAAAAATTCGAACATAGAGAAGAAGAGAGGGTTCGAATTTTAAGATGAAGAGAAGTGTTAGTAAATGAATAGAATAAATAAAAAGAGATGAGAGAGAGAGAGGGAATTCGAATATTAACTAAAAGAGAAGAAAAATATTTTTGTTTTTGTTTTAAAAATCAGTTAGTATTCAAAAATTAAAAAAAAGGAATAAAATAAAAATTAAAATTTGAAATAATTAGTTAATTAAAAAGATTTTTGAAAAAGAGGAAGGTGATTTTCGAAAATTAGAGAGAGAAAAGTAGTTAGGTGGTTTTGAAAAAGATAAGAATTTTAAAATCAATCAAAAAGTTAAGTAGTTAATTGAAAAAGATTTGAAAATCAATTTTAAAAAGATAAGAAGTTAGAAAATATTTTGAAATTGATTTTGAAAAAGATATGATTTGAAAAAGATATGTTTGAAAAAGATATGATTGAAATTTATTTTGAAAAAGATTTGAAAAAAAAATTTAGAAAGATTTGATTTTGAAAATTAAGGTTAATGACTTGACTAACAAGAAACTAAAAGATATGATTCTAGAATTTAAAGGTTGAACCTTTCTTAACAAGAAAGTAACAAACTTGAAATTTTTGAATCAATCACATTAATTGTTAGTAAGATTTTTGAAGATTTGAAATAAAGATAAGAAAAAGATTTTGAAATTCAAATTAAAAAAAAATTCGAACATATAAAAGAAAAATGAAAAAGATTTTGAAAAGATAAATTTTTGAAATTGAAATCTTGACTTGACTAACAAGAAATAACTTATTTTAAAAATTTTTGACTAAGTCAACCCAAAGATTTCGAAAATTATGAGTAAAATAAGGAAAAGATATTTTTTATTTTTTTGAATTTAATGAGGAAAGAGAAAAACACAAAAATGACTCAAAACATGAAAATTTTGGATCAAAACCAATTATGCATGCAAGAACACTATGAATGTTTAGAAATTTTTAATGTTTAGACTCTAAGAATTCAAAAATACATATGAAAAACAAGAAAAGACACAAAACAATAAAATATGAAGATCAAATAAGAAGACTCACCAAGAACAACTTGAAGATCATGAAGAATGCAATGCATGAATTTTCAAAAAAATTTTTAGAAAAATTACAACATGCAATTGACACCAAACTCAAAACTTGACTCTAGACTCAAACAAGAAACACAAAATTTTTTGGTTTTTATGATTTTATTAAATTTTTTTTGGATTTTTCGAAAATTAATTTTGGAAAAATGAAAAAGAAGAAAAATTTTGAAAGATTTTTGAAAACTTTTTGAAAACAAAATAAAGGTTGAAACGAGAAGAAAATTACCTAATCTAAGCAACAAGATGAACCGTCATTCGTCCAAACTCGAACAATCCCCTGCAACGGCGCCAAAAACTTGGTGCACGAAATTGTGATCTCAATGGCGCCAACAACTTGGTACGCACAATTGTAATCTCAACTCTTTTTCACAACTTCGCACAACTAACCAGCAAGTGCACTGGGTCGTCCAAGTAATAAACCTTATGTGAGTAAGGGTCGATCCCACAGAGATTGTCGGCTTGAAGCAAGCTATGGTCATCTTGTAAATCTCAGTTAGGCGGATTCAAATGGTTATAGAGTTTTGATAATTAAAAGATAAATAAAACATAAAATAAAGATAGAGATACTAATGCAATTCATTGGTGGGATTTTCAGATAAGCGTACGGAGATGCATTATTCCTTTTGAATCTCTGCTTTCCTACTGCCTTCATTCAATCATTCATGCTCCTTTCCATGGCAAGCTGTATGTTGGGTGTCACTGGTGAACGAAATTGCAATCACACTTGCAATTCCGAACAATTAACCAGCAAGTGCACTGGGTCGTCCAAGTAATATCTTACGTGAGTAAGGGTCGATCCCACGGAGATTGTCAGCCTGAAGCAAGCTATGGTTACCTTGTAACTCTTAGTCAGGAGAGTATCAATGAAAAGGGTTTTGTTTGGAATAAAATAAAAGAGCATGAAATAAAAGGTACTTGTGATTTAATAATAGAGAACAGGTTGGAGTTTTGGAGATGCTCTGTCATCTGAATTTCTGCTTTTCTACTGTCTTCTTCTTCACGCACGCAAGGCTCCTTCCATGGCAAGCTGTGTGTAGGGTGTCACCGTTGTCAATGGCTACTTCCCATCCTCTCAGTGAAAATGGTCCATGTGCGCTGTCACCGCACGGCTAATCATCTGTCGGTTCTCGATCATGTTGGAATAGAATCCAGTGATCCTTTTGCGTCTGTCACTATGCCCAACACTCGCGAGTTTGAAGCTCGTCACAGTCATTCCTTCCCGGATCCTACTCGGAATACCACAAACAAGGTTTAAACTTTCCAGATCCCAGGAATGGCTGCTAATAATCCTAGCTTATACCACAAAGATTCCAATCTTTCGGAATGGAGGCTAAGAGATACACATTCAATCTAAGATAGAACGGAGGTGGTTGTCAGGCATGCGTTCATAAGTTGAGAATGATGATGAGTGTCATGGATCATCACATTCATCATGTTTGAGTGCGAATGAATATCTTAGAACGGAAGCAAGCGTGATTGAATAGAAAACAGTGGTAAATGCATTAATCCATCGAGACACAGCAGAGCTCCTCACCCCCAACCATGGGGTTTAGAGACTCATGCCATAGAAGATACAAAGTCAGCTGTAAATTGTCATGAGGTACAAAATAAATCTCTAAAAGTACTATTATAATGAAACTAGCTACTAGGATTTACAGAAATAGGTAAATGATGCAGAAATCCATTTCCAGGCCCACTTGGTGTGTGCTTGGGCTGAGCATTGAGCTTTACACGTGTAGAAGTCTTCCTTGGAGTTAAACACCAGTTTTGGTGCCAATTTGGGCGTTTAACTCCAACTTTCATGCCAGTTCTGGCGTTTTGACGCCAAAAAAGGGCAGAGAGCTGGCGTTTTGACGCCATTTTACGTCCTCAAAACTCACACAAAGTATCGACTATTATATATTGCTAGAAAGCCCTAGATGTCTAATTTCCAACGCAATTAAGAACGCACCATTTAGAATTCTTTAGCTCCATAAAATCTACTTCGAGTGCAGGGAGGTTAGAATCCAACAGCATCTGTAGTCTTTTGTCAGCCTCTAAATCAGATTTTTGCTCAGGTCCCTCAATTTCAGCCAGAAAATACCTGAAATCACAGAAAAACACACAAACTCATAGTAAAGTCCAGAAATATGAATTTTGCATAAAAACGAATAAAAACATCCCAAAAAGTAGCTAGATCCTACTAAAAACTACCTAAAAACAATGCCAAAAAGCGTATAAATTATCCGCTCACCACAACACCAAACTTAAATTGTTGCTTGTCCACAAGCAACTGAAAACAAAATAGGATAAAAAGAAGAGAATATACAATGAATCCCACAATATCAATGAAACTTAGTCCCAATCATATGAGCAGGGCTTGTAGCTTTTTGCTTTTGAACAGTTTTGGCATCTCACTTTTTCCTTTGAAGTTCAGAATGATTGGCATCTATAGGAACTCAGAATTTTAGATTGTGTTATTGATTCTCCTAGTTAAGTATGTTGATTCTTGAACACAGCTACTTTATGAGTCTTGGCTATGGCCCTAAGCACTTTGTTTTCCAGTATTACCACCGGATACATAAATGCCACGGACACATAACTGGGTGAACCTTTTTAGATTGTGACTCAGCTTTGCTAAATTCCCTAGTTAGAGGTGTCCAGAGTTCTTAAGCACACTCTTTTGCTTTGGATCATGACTTTAACCACTCAGTCTCAAGTTTTTCACTTAGACCTTCATGCCACAAGCACATAGTTAGGGACAGCTTTTTTTAGCCGCTTAGGCCTGGATTTTATTTCCTTGGGCCCTCCTATCCATTAATGCTAAAAGCCTTGGATCCTCTTTACCCTTGCCTTTTGGTTTTAAGGGCTATTGGCTTTTTTTGCTTGCTTTTTCTTTTTCTTTTCGCTTTTTTTTTGCCATTGTTTTTTTGCTAAATTTTTCTCTCTTTTTTTTCTTTTTTTTCACTGTTTTTTCTTGCTTCAAGAACCAATTTCATGATTTTCAAATTATCAATAACATTTCTCTTTGTTCATCATTCTTTCAAGAGCCAACAATTTTAACATTCATAAACAACAAGATCAAAAATATGTACTGTTCAAGCATTCATTCATAAAACAAAAAGTATTGCCACCACATCAAAATAATTAAACTAATTTCAAGATAAAATTTGAAATCCAAGTACTTCTTGTTCTTTTGTAATTAAGCACATTTTTTATTTAAGAGAGGCGAAGGAGTCATGGAGTTATTCATAGCTTTAAGACATAGATACTAGACACTAATGATCATGTAGTGAAGACACAAACATAGATAGAACATACAACATAAAGCCGGAAAACAAAAAAATAAATAGACAAGGAGATTAAGGAATGAGTCCACCTTAGTGGGGGTGGCGTCATCCTCCTCTTGAAGAACCAGTGGTGCTCTTGAGCTTTTCTATGTCTCTTCCTTGCCTCTGTTTCTTCATCCCTAGTAATTTTGGTGCTCCTATCGTTAGTTGCTCCCAATAGTTGTGTGGAGGAGAATGTATCCCCTGAGGTATCTCAGGTACTTCTTGATGAGGGAATTCCTCTTGCTCTTGTTGAGGTCCATGAGTGGGCTCTCTTGATGTACAGTCAAATGCTCTACTAATGAGCTATGGACCCTTGAGATGAATTTCTTCATCTCCCATGACTCGGAGGTGGAAGCTTTTGTCTTCCCTTTCCTCATTCTAGAGGTTTCTCTGGCCTTAGGTGTCATAAATGGTTATGGAAAAATAAAAAGCAATGCTTTTACCACACTAAACTTAAAATATTTGCTCGCCCTCGAGCAAAAAAAGAAGGAAAGATGTAAAAGAAGAAGAAAATGGAGGAGATGGATGGTGTATAGGGTTCGGCCAATGGTTTGGGTGGTTTTTTTTTGGAAGAGTTAAGGAAGTGATTGGTGAAGGGTATTTGGGGAAGAGTGTTGTAGAAAGGTGTGAAGAGGAAGGAGAGTGAGTTGAGGTTAGTGGAGATCCTTTGGGGTTCACAGATCCTGAGGGGTCAAGGAATTCTTCATCCCTGCTCTAGTTGGGCGTTCACAACGCCATAGAGTGAAATTCTGGCGTTTAAACGCCAGTCTGCTGCCCTGTTCTGGCATTTAAACGCCAGCTTTCCTTCCTGTTCTAGCGTCTAGATGCCAGTTTGTTGCCCTGTTCTGGCGTTTAAATGCCAGTCTGGTGCCTTATTCTGGCATTTAAACATCTAGAAAGTTGCCAGATTGGGCGTTTAAACGCCAATTTTGCTACCCTTACTGGCGTTTAAACGCCAGTAAGTCTTTCCTCTAGGGTGTGATAATTTCAATGCTGTTTTTGATTTTTTTCTTTAATTTTGTAATTGTCTTTGTGACTTCACATGATCATCAACCTAAAAGAAAACAAAATAATATAGATAAAATTAAAATAAAATTAGGTTGCCTCTCAATAAGCGCTTCTTTAATGTCAATAGCTTGACAGTGAGCTCTCATGGAGCCTCACAAATGATCAGAGTATAGTTGAGATCTCTCAACACCAAACTTAGAGTTTGGTTGTGGCCTCCCAACACTAAACTTAGAGTTTGAATGTGGGGACTCTGTTTTACTCTGTATTGGAAGAAGCTCTTCATGCTTACTCTCCATGGTTACAAATGGAGAACCTTGAGTCTTTATTACAAGGCATTCTTCATTCACATGAAGGATCAACTTTCCTCTGTCAACATCTACGAATTATGCCGTCTGCGCATCTCTGTGGCTAGTGAAAGGATCCTCTGTGCTTCTTCCCTAGGCACACATCTACGAATTATGCCGTCTGCGCATCTCTTAAAGAGATATGGTTCATCCCACAAGTAGTACTTTGCATCAGAAATCAATTTTTTCGTTTGCTTCCTGCTGTACTCCTTGGGTATGAACCTTGCAGCCTTATAGTTTGCAATGTCTGCAAACCATGGTACTTCCTGAATGGCAAAGAGTTGCTCATCCGGAAAGGTTTCAGAGATCTCAGTGATGGGGGAAACGCCCCTTCTACTGGTTCTATCCGGGACAGATGATTTGCCACTTGGTTTTCTGTCCCTTTTCTGTCTCTTATTTCTACATCAAACTCTTGTAGAAGCAGCACCCACCTTATGAGCCTGGGTTTTGAATCCTGCTTTGTGAGTAGATATTTAAGAGCAGCATGGTCAGTGTACACAATCACCTTTGATCCTACCAAATAGGATCTGAACTTGTCAATGGCATAAACCACTGCAAGCAATTCCTTTTCTGTGGTTGTGTAATTCTTCTGTGCATCATTTAGGACACGGATGGCATAGTAAATGTCATGCAGAAGTTTGTCATGCCTCTGTCCCAATACTGCACCAATGGCATGATCACTGGCATCACACATCAGTTCGAATGGTAATGTCCAATTTGGTGCAGAAATGACTAGTGTTGTGACCAACTTAGCCTTCAGAGTCTCAAACACCTACAGACACTCTGTGTCAAATATAAATGGCGTGTCAGCAGCTAGCAGATTACTTAAAGGTTTTGCAATTTTTGAAAAATCATTTATAAACCTTCTATAGAATCCTGCATGCCCCAGAAAGCTTCTGATTGCCTTAACATTGGCAGGTGTTGGTAATTTTTCAATTACCTCTACCTTAGCTTGATCCACCTCTATTCCCTTGTTTGAAATTTTGTGTCCAAGAACAATTTCTTCAGTCACCATAAAGTGACATTTATCCCAGTTTAAAACCAGGTTGGTCTCTTGGCACCTTTTCAGAACAAATGTTAGATGATCAAGACAGGAGCTGAACGAGTCTCCGTATACTGAGAAGCATCCATGAAGACTTCCAGAAATTTTTCCACCATATTAGAGAAAATAGAAAGCATGCATCTCTGAAAGGTTGCAGGTGCATTACACAGACCAAATGGTATCCTTCTGTAGGCAAATACACCAGATGGACATGTGAATACTGTTTTCTCTTGATCCTGGAGATCTACTGCAATTTGGTTGTAGCCTGAATAGCCATCCAAAAAGTAGTAATAGTCATGACCTGCTAGTCTTTCTAGCATCTGGTCTATAAATGGTAAAGGAAAATGATCATTTCTGGTGGCTGTATTGAGTCTTCTGTAGTCAATACACATGCGCCACCCTGTAACTGTTCTTGTAGGAACCAGTTCATTATTTTCATTATGCACTACTGTCATTCCTCCCTTCTTTGAGATGACTTAGACAGGGCTCACCCAGGGGCTATCAGAAATAGGATAAATAATCCCAGCCTCTAGCAGTTTAGTGACCTCTTTCTGCACCACTTCCTTCATGGCTGGATTCAGCCGCCTTTGTGGTTGTACCACTGGCTTAGCATTATCCTCCAAGAGAATCTTGTGCATGCATCTAGCTGGGCTAATGCCATTAAGATCACCTATGGACCACCCAAGAGCTGTCTTATGCGTCCTTAGCACTTGAATCAGTGCCTCCTTTTCCTGTGGCTTTAAGGTAGAGCTTATGATCACAGGAAAGGTGTTGTCTTCTCCCAGAAATGCATATTTCATGGATGGTGGTAATGGTTTGAGCTCGGGTTTGGGGTGCTTTTCCTCTAATTGAGGAATTTTCAGAGGTTCCTCTGTTTCCTCTGGCTCCTCTAGATTAGGCTGAACATCTTTAAATATGTCCTCTAACTCTGATTCGAGACTCTCAGTCATATTGACTTCTTCTACCAGATAGTCAATAAGATCCACTTCCATGCAGTCTTTTGGTGTGTCTGGATACTGCATAGCTTTGACAGCATTCAACTTAAACTCATCCTCATTGACTCTCACGGTCACTTCCCCCTTTTGGACATCAATGAGGGTGCGTCCAGTTGCTAGGAAAGGTCTTCCTAGAATGAGAGTTGCACTCTTTTGCTCCTCTATTTCCAGCACTACAAAGTCAGTGGAAAAGGTAAATGGCCCAACCTTGAAAATCATGTCCTCGATTATGCCTGATGGGTATTTAATGGAGCCATCAGCAAGTTAAAGACAGATCCGGGTTGGTTTGATCTCTTTGGTCAAACCAAGCTTTCTGATGGTGGATGCAGGGATTAGGTTCATACTTGCCCCAAGATCACATAGAGTTGTCTTGGTGTAAATTCCTTCTAATGTGCATGGTATCATAAAGCTTTCGGGATCCTTAAGCTTCTCTGGTAAGCTTTTTAGAATGACTGCACTACATTCCTCAATGAGGAAAACTTTTTCAATTTCTCTCCAATCCTTTTTATGGCTTAAGATTTCTTTCATGAACTTAGCATAAGAGGGTATTTGCTGAAGTGCTTCTGCAAATGGAATCTTTATTTCAAGAGTCCTGAGATAGTCTGCAAAGCGGGCAAATTGCTTATCCTGTTCCACTTGGCGGAGTTTCTGAGGATAAGGTATTTTGGCTTTATATTCTTCAACCTTGGTTGCTGCAGGTTTATTTGCTACAGAAGCAGGCTGAGACACCTTCTTGAGCGAGTTATTATCAGCACTTGCGGGTGTCTGATCCCTTACTGGCATTTGAACGCCAGGATTAGGCGCTAGATTGGCATTTAACGCTAGACTCCTACCCTGTTCTGGCGTTTGAACGCCAGAATTGAACATGGAATTGGCATTTGACACTAACTTTTCACCCTCATCAATTGTAGCAACCCGTCCACCTTGCTCTTCTTTGCATGCACCGAGGACGGTGCAATCTTCAAGTGTGGGGAGGTCGTTCGACCGATCTCCATGGGTAAAAATTTCCTTTTCAACACCAAATTTTTTATTTTCTTTGTTAGATTAGCTATTGCATTGCATGATAGGTTGCATGTTAGTTAGAATTTGTACATATTTTTACCACTTCTTTCTTATTAGGACTACTTGGTTCTTATTAGGACTACTTGGTTAGGATGATGATTTCTTTCCCAAGAAACCGTTTTAGGGCAACCTACCAATTTGGAAAATTTTTGTTGAACTTGCTTGAAAGAATTTATTTTAGAACATGGTTTTTGAGTTAAGAACACAAGCTTGCGAGATTCGAGCCTAATGGTGTGGTTACATCTTATAACCATTTATTTTTCCTTCTTGTGTGCATTATTCTCTTCCTATGATTGTAATCTTTGATTTATTTGATTCTTTATATCCGTTATTCCTTATATTCATGCATTTATATGATTGAGGCCATCATTTCATTAACTCACTTACCCAAATGGCCTTACCTTTTATCTTCCTTTGTTAGCCAAATTTGAGCCTACGATTAACCCACTTTGTTCTTAATTTAGCACATTACAAGCCTTAAAGTGGAAAACAATAATTGTCGTTATTTGGATCTTTGATTAGCTTAGGCTAGTGTGTGTAAGTATCATTCAAGTGTGGGAATCCTGGGACATTGGAGGAATAAAAGGGTAGTTTTGTATTTTTTATTGAAATTATTGGAAATTGGGTACATGCTCATGTATTGATCAATTGTAAAACCTTATGCATTGATACTCTTGTATATAGGAAGAAAAAAACAAAAGAAAGAAAAGAAAAAAAAGAAAAATAATATGGAAAAGGAAAAAAAAAGAAAAAGAAAAGAAAAAAAATAGAAAAAGAAAGAAATAAAAAGGGGACAAAATGCCCCAAAGTAATGCTCAATAAGAATCAATGCATAAGTGTTGTGAAATGAAAAGAAAATGCATGAGTATGTGAAAAACTGAGGAATGGGGAGTTAGGTTAGTACTTAATTGTATAGGTCATTATATAGGTTAGGTGGGAAAGTCTATGCTAATCAAAGATTCAAATCCTAGTCCACTAGCCATATATGACCCTACCTTGACCCTAGCCCCATTACAACCTAAAGAAAAGACCTCATGGTAATTGTATGCATGCATGAAATATATGTTGATTGTTAGAAGAAAAACAAATCTTAGAAAGCATGATTAGGGGAGAATTGAGTGAATCAACCCCAAACACCGAGCGATTAGAGTGCAAACACTTCCGGTGAGGGTTCAATGCTCAATTCCATGATTCCCGGCTTTCATAAGCTTTCTTCTTGCAAGTCTATGTGAACTTCATGTTTATACTTCAATTGGTAGTTCTCATGAATCGTTATATGATCTTGAGCCCTACTTGTGCATGTCTTGGAGATTGATTTATTTTTTAACCAAGTAGGTAGAATCATTTTGCATTTAGTTGCATGCATATAGTTTCTTTGCTTTGAATAAGTGTCATATCCCGTATTTCATTATTGGTTTAAGCATGAGGACATGCTTGGTTTAAGTGTGGGGAGGTTGATAAACCCCATTTGTAGGGTTTATCTTGTGCTTGATTTAGGGGATTTTATAACCTTTTACCCACATTTATCCATTGAAATAGCATGGTTTTGTATATTCTCCTTTAATTGTGCTTAAGAGTGAAAACATGCTTTTTTGGTCTTAAAATAAATAAATTTAATTCACATTGGTTCCATTAGATGCCTTGATATGTTTGTTAGGTGATTTAAGGCTTAGGAGGCAAAGATTGGATCAAGGGAATGAAGAAAGAAAGCATGAAAAGTTGGAGAACTCATGAAGAAATGAAAGAACCGGAAAGCTGTCAAGCCGACCTCTTTGCACTTAAACGACCATAACTTGAGCTACAGAGGTCCAAATGATGCGGTTCCAGTTGGGTTAGAAAGCTAACATCCTGGGCTTCGAAACGATATAAGATTTGTCATAGTTGCATCGCGCATAGGGGCACGCACGCGCACGGTACGCGGACGCGCCGATGGTGGCACATGACCCACTTAATGCAACACGTGGCCAGCGATTTTAGAAGCCTTGTGGGCCCAATCCAACTCATTTCTGATGCTATTTAAGCCAAGGATTGAAGGGGGAATGAAAATATTTAACAAACTTAACGTACTTTCATACTTTTGATCATTAGTCATAGTTTAGTAGTTAGAGTTAGTTTCTAGAGAGAGAAGCTCTCACTTCTCTCTAGGATTAGGATTAGGATTAGTTCTTAGATCTAGGTTTTAATCTTTGCTTTCTTCTACTTCTACCTTTCAATTCTTTGTTGTTACAATCATCTTCCTCTATTCTTTTGTTGTAATTTCCTTTATGTTGTTCTTATGTTTTGGTGTAGATCTACTATTGTTCCTTCCATTTTCTTTCAATTCAATAAAAGGTAATTCATAATAATTGTTCTTCTTTGCTTTTCTATTATTGATCTCTTACCTTTGTAGTTAGATCTCTCTTTAATTCTTGCAATTTATGTTGTTTACTTTTATTGCCTTTTATGTGTTTGTTGAAATGCCTCTTCTAGATATAGTATAGATTTTGTTCCTCTTGGCCTAGGTAGAGTAATTAGTGACACTTGAGTTATCTAATTCCTTTGTTGATTGGTAATTGGAGAGATTGCTAACTGGTTTGGAGTGCACTAAAGCTATTCTTTCCTTGGGAGTTGGCTAGGACTTGTGGCTCAAGTCAATTCATCCACTTGACTTTCCTTTATTTAGTAAGGGTTAACTAAGTGGTAGCAATGAACAATTCTCATCACAATTGAGAAGGATAACTAGGATAGGACTTCTAATTTTCATACCTTGCCAAGAGCCTTTTATAGTTGTTAGTTTATTTTCATTGCCATTTACTTTTCATGCTTCTTATCCAAAACCCCAAAACACATTTCTAACCAATAACAAGACACTTTATTGTAAATCCTAGGGAGAACGACCCGAGGTTTAAATACTTCGGTTTATAGATTTTAGGGGTTTGTACTTGTGACAAACAAATTTTTGCATGAAAGGATTATTGTTGGTTTAGAGACTATACTTCAACGAGATTTCATTTGTGAAATTCTAAGCCATCAACAATCCAATCATCAAAATGGCACCGTTGCCGGGGATTTGCAATGGTGTTATGTTATTGGTTATTGTACATATGTGAATATTGTGAATAGGTTTATCTTTTGTTTGTTTCTTAATTTTTGTTAGTTTTATTTTGTTCTCTCACTATGAATTCTCACTTTGGCTTTGAGTTTGGTTCTAATTGTGTTGTAGGAAATGTGGACTTTAATAGCAACATGTACCATGGATGGAACCAACAAAGATGGGAGGAGCCTCAAGGAATTGATCACTCCTATTGGCAACAACCTCCGGATACTTATAGGTATAATTCCCATCTTAATGCATGTCAATTTAACGGCTATGATGACTCTTTTTGTGACACTCAACAACCACCATCATATGCCTATGAATCTCATCCTCAACATGAACCTCAACCTTACCAAGAAGAACCACCTTCCTATTATGAACCCTCTCTCCAAAATAATGAACCTCTCTACTCACCCCAAACCCCAATAGACGATCCTCTCACTTTGTTACTTCAAGGACAAGAGGCCATGAAGCGGGATACACTTGAGTTTGTGACCAACTTGACTAAGGTAGTGCACGCTGTAGCCTACCAATGTTTGAACACTCAAGGTACTTTTGTAGCCACATGTGAAAGGTCAAAAGAAGAGCAAAGCACGAAGGAGAAATTGGAAAATTCAGTGGAAAAGAAGGGAGAATCAAGTTTTATGTTGGAACAATTGGAGGAGCCTATGATCATTGAAGAAAAGGAAGAGGTGGTTGAAGATTTAGGAGATGTTGAAAGTCTAAGGGAATGTTGCATCATGGAGCACTCTCCCAAGAAGCTTGATATTGATGTTGAGGAGGGTGCGCAACCTCCAAGGCATATCATCGTTGGAGACCTGGAAGAGGCTTATCAAGAGATGGATTCAATCATGGATGAATTTCTCTCTACAATGGAATCCTCTCCCATTGGACATAAAGTTGAAGTTACAAAAGAGTGTGCACAACCTCCCATACCTTTAGTGAGCAATGAGAAAGAGAGTGAATCGAAAGAGAGCTACCAAGAGGAAAAAGTTGGCATGGTGTATATTGAAATTAAAGAATATGAAGAGGTTGATCAAGAGATGGATTCATTCATCAATGAATTCCTATCCAAAATTGACTCACCTCCCATTGGGCAAGATGAAGTTCTTGAAGACAACACTAAGCCAAGTGAAAAAAGGGAAAAGGTTGAAATTGAAGAAGCTTGTGAAGAAGTGGAAACAACTAAAGAAGAGCCTAAAGAAGTAGACCTTGCATTGTCTAAGTGTGGGAGGTCTCCCTCCCCAAGTCACCATCCAACACAACATTCGAGTGGGTAAAACTCTTATCCCTAAGCCTTACTTTCTCACTTGAATATGGTTTAATTGAAAATGATGGTCAACTTAGAGCTCTTTGTGGAGTCAAAAGTATAAGAGAGTTGTGTAGTGGTTGGAAACATCATTCTAAGCTCATGACGGTTGTAAGCTCAAAATTCAAGAGCAATGGTTGGTGTGGAACCAAATGGCATGGGTCTAAGAAGTTGTTTGGAAGCTTCTTTGAGAATTCCAAGGCCATACCACCCGGATGGAATAATGACGATCAATCTAAGGACGGGTGTCAAAACAAAGTGTGGGATCCCGGATCGCACAATGAAAATCAAATTTGGGAGCTCATGGTTTGTGGAGAACTCCATCAAAGCTTGAAGATATTGAAATAGAAGAATGGAGCTTATTGAAAATTCAAGCATTGGAGATTCAAGCATTGGTGGAAGTTCCAATATGAGTACAAGCACAAGCCACCTTGAGAGGAGCTCCCCATAAGTCCAACTTAAGGACAATAAACAAAAGTGCTAGGTGGGAGACACCCCACCATGGTAACATCTTTTTATTTTCTTTCTTTGTAAATATTGGTAGAATTAGTTTAATTTCATATTTTTTATTGGTTTGTTAAGTTTAGTTAGGAGTATAATATGATAAATAAGGTTTTAGGGTGTTTTGGTAGCTGTTTGGAGGATTGAAAGGCTTGGATTGGTGCAAGGACTTAGAAAAAAAAAATTTTGAAAAACAAAACACCATCCACGCGTGCGCGCACATAATGCGTACGCGCACCTGAGCATTTTTCGACCATCCACACGGACGCGCACTGTACGCGTACGCGTGGATGCAAAATTTCACCTCCAGCCAAAAACCCGAGTTAGGCCTATACTGTGCGAACATTAGGCCTAAGGCACAAGTCTGTGCACGCGTGCGCGCACTTGGCGCGTACGCGCACATGATCTTAAATTGGCAATGCACGCGCACTGATGAGCGTTTAATTTATACGCTTTTTGGCATTGTTTTTAGTATGTTTTTAGTATATTTTAAGTAGTTTTTATTACATTTTCATTAGTTTTTAGTTAAAATTCACTTTTTTGGGCTTTACTATGAGTTTGTGTGTTTTTCTATGATTTCAGGTATTTTCTGGCTGAAATTGAGGGACCTGAGCAAAAATCTGATTTAGAGGCTGAAAAGGACTGCAGATGCTGTTGGATTCTGACCTCCCTGCACTCGAAGTGGATTTTCTGGAGCTACAGAAGCCCAATTAGTGCACTCTTAATTACGTTAGAAAGTAGACATCCTGGGCATTCCAACAATGTAAAATAGTTTATACTTTGCCCGAGATTTGATGGCCCAAACTGGCGTTGCAAATCAACTTCAGAAATCCCGGCGTTAAACGCCAGAACTGGCACAAAAATTGGAGTTAAACGCCCAAACTGGCATAAAAGCTGGCGTTTAACTCCAGAAAAAGTCTCTACACATGAAAGCTTCAATGCTCAGCCCAAGCACATGCCAAGTGGACCCCGGAAGTGGATTTTTACGTCATTTACTCATTTCTATATACCATAAGTTACTAGTTCACTATTAATAGGACCTTTTGATATCGTATCTCTACCTCATAACACATTACACGTTTCCCATTGTATCTTCTACAGCATGAGTCTCTAAACCCCATGGTTGGGGGTGAGGAGCTCTGCTGTGTCTTGATGGATTAATGCAATTACTGCTGTTTTTCATTCAATCACGCTTGCTTCTATTCTAAGATATCACTTGTTCCTAAACTTGATGAATGTGATGATCTGTGACACTCATCATCATTCTCACCTATGAACGTGTGCCTGACAACCACCTCCGTTCTACCTTAGATTGAGTAGATATCTCTTGGACTCTTTAATGAGAATCTACGTGGTATAAGCTAGGATTGATGGCGGCATTCAAGAGAATAAGGAAGGTCTAAACCTTGTCTGTGGTATTCTGAGTAGGATTCAATTATTGAATGATTGTGACGAGCTTCAAACTCCTGAAGGCTGGGCGTTAGTGACAGACGCAAAAGAATCACTGGACTCTATTCCAACCTGATTGAGAACCGACAGATGATTAGCCATGCTGTGACAGAGTGCGTTGAACATTTTCACTAAGAGGATGGGAGGTAGCCATTGATAACGGTGAAACCCTACATATAGCTTGCCATGGAAGGAGCCTTGCGTGCTTGAAGAAGAAGACAGTAGGAAAGCAGAGATTCAGAAGATAGAGCATCTCCAAAACCTCAGCCTGTTCTCCATTACTGCAAAACAAGTACTTTTTTTTTGTTCTTTTACTTTTCACAATTAAACCTGATAATTATTGATATCCTGACTAAGAGTTACAAGATAACCATAGCTTGCTTCAAGCCGACAATCTCCGTGGGTTCGACCCTTACTCACGTAAGGTATTACTTGGACGACCCAGTGCACTTGCTGGTTAGTTGTACGGAATTGCAAAAGTGTGATTGCAATTTCGTGCACCAAGTTTTTGGCGCCGTTGCCGGGGATTGTTCGAGTTTGGACAATGATGAGCGGATAATTTGTACCCTTTTTGGCATTGTTTTTAGTATGTTTTTAGTAGTTTTAGTTGAGCTTTTAGTATATTTTTATTAGTTTTTAGTTAAAATTCACTTTTCTGGACTTTACTATGAGTTTGTGTGTTTTTCTGTGATTTCAGGTATTTTCTGGCTGAAATTGAGGGTCCTGAGCAAAAATCTGATTCAGAGACTGAAAAGGACTGCAGATGCTGTTGGATTCTGACCTCCCTGCACTTGAAGTGGATTTTCTGGAGCTACAGAAGCCCAATTGGAGCGCTCTCAACGGCATTGGAAAGTAGACATCCTGGGCTTTCCAGCAATATATGATAGTCCATACTTTGCCCAAGATTTGATGGCTCAAACCGGCGTGGCAAATCAGCCTCAGAAATTCCAGCGTTTAACGCTGGAACTGGCATAAAACTTGGAGTTAAACGCCCAAACTGGCATGAAAGCTGGCGTTTAACTCCAGAAAAGGTCTCTACACGAAAATGCTTCATTGCTCAGCCCAAGCACACACCAAGTGGGCCCGGAAGTGGATTTTTCTGTCATTTACTCATTTCTGTAAACCTTAGGTTACTAGTTTACTATTAATAGGATCTTTTGACATTGTATCTGTACCTCATGACACTTTACACGTTTTCTTTGTGTACCTTCCACAGCATGAGTCTCTAAACCCCATGGTTGGGGGTGAGGAGCTCTGCTGTGTCTTGATGGATTAATGCAATTACTGCTGTTTCTTATTCAATCATTCTTGCTTCCATTCTAAGATATCACTTGTTCTTAACCCGGATGAATGTGATGATCTGTGACACTCATCATATTCTCAACTATGAACGTGTGCCTGACAACCACCTCCGTTCTACCTTAGATTGAGTAGATATCTCTTGGATTCCTTAACCAGAATCTTCGTGGTATAAGCTAGAACTGATGGCGGCATTCAAGAGAATCCGGAAGGTCTAAACCTTGTCTGTGGTATTCTGAGTAGGATTCAATGATTGAATGACTGTGACGTGCTTCAAACTCCTAGCAGGCGGGGCGTTAGTGACAGACGCAAAAGAATCGATGGATTCTATTCCGGCCTGACCGAGAACCGACAGCTGATTAGCCATGCTGTGACAGAGCATAGGAACATTTTTACTGAGAGGATGGGAGGTAGCCACTGACAACGGTGAAACCCTACATACAGCTTGCCATGGAAGGAGCCTTGCGTGTTTGATGAAGAAGACAGTAGGAAAGCAGAGATTCAGAAGATGGAGCATCTCCAAAACCCCAACCTATTCTCCATTACTGCAATACAAGTAACCATTTCATGTTCTTTTGCTTTTTACAATCAATCCTGATAATTTCTGATATCCTGACTAAGATTTACAAGATAACCATAGCTTGCTTCAAGCCAACAATCTCCGTGGGATCGACCCTTGCTCACGCAAGGTATTACTTGGACGACCCAGTGCACTTGCTGGTTAGTTGTGCGGGATTGCAAAAGTGTGATTGCAATTTCGTGCACCAAGTTTTTGGCGCCGTTGCCGGGGATTGTTCGAGTTTGGACAACTGACGGCTTATCTTGTTGCTTAGATTAGGACCGTTTTGTTTTTTTTTTATTGGTTTAGAGTCTTTTAGTTGAGTCTAGTTTCATATTTTAAGTTTGGTGTCAATTGCATGCCTTTGTTTTTCTTTTAATTTTCGATTTTGCATGTTCTTAGTCCCTTTTTGATTCATAAAAATTCTAAGTTTGGTGTCCTCTTTGTGTTTTTCCTTTAAAATTTTCGAAAATTAGTGTTTGATTTTCTATAAATTTTAAGTTTGGTGTCTTTTTGTGTTTTTCTCTTTCCTCTTTTCAAAAATCAAATCTTTTTCATAAAATTTTTTCAATCACATCTTTCTAATTGCTATTTTCAAAATCTTTTTAATTAACTATTTGATTCAGTTCTCAATTTGCTTTGATCTTATTTTCTTTTTGATTTTCGAATTTTTATTTTAATTTTCTTTTGTTTTATTTTATTATTTTCGTTTAACTCAAAAAAAAAAAACAAAATTTATCTATTTGCAATCATTATCATTTCCCTTTTGTCCATTATGGACCTAAGAGGGATTGATCAGTCCAAAAGGACTCTGGGGTCATATGCTAACCCCATTACAGCTGCATATGGGAGTAGCATCTGTACACCTCCCATCAAAGCAAGCAGCTTTGAGCTAAATCCTCAACTCATTATCATAGTGCAGCAAAATTGCCAGTATTCCGGTCTTCCACAGGAAGAACCTACTGAGTTTCTGGCACAGTTCTTACAAATTGCTGACACAGTACATGATAAAGAGGTAGATCAAGATGTCTACAGACTATTACTGTTTCCATTTGCTGTAAAAGATCAAACTAAAAGATGGTTGAATAACCAACCTACAGCAAGCATAAAGACATGGAAACAGTTGTCAGACAAGTTCCTGAATCATTTTTACCCTCCAAAGAGGATGACACAGCTAAGGCTGGACATCCAAGGCTTTAAACAAGAGGATAATGAATCCCTTTACAATGCCTGGGAGAGGTATAGAGGTATGCTTAGAAAATGCCCCTCTGAAATGTTTTCAGAGTGGGTACAGTTAGACATCTTCTACTATGGGCTTACAGAAAAAGCTCAGATGTCTTTAGACCACTCAGCTGGTGGATCTATACACATGAGGAAGACAATTGAAAAAGCTCAAGAGCTTATAGACACTGTTGCTAGAAACCAATATTTGTACTCTAGCAATGAGTTCTCTCCAAAAGAGGAAGTTATGACAGTAGTCACTGATCATAATCCTCAAGAACAGATGAATGAGCTTAATCAACAATTGCTCCTGATGACAGAACAGTTAGCAGAATTTAAAGAAATGCTCCATGATACTAAGGTTGCTAACAAGAACATAGAACTGCAGTTAAATCAAGCAAAACAGCAAATATCTAAACAGATAACAGAGGAATGTCAAGCAGTTCAACTGAGGAGTGGGAAGACACTGAATACCTCTGTTCAAAAGAGCAGAAAGCCAAACAAGGAACAATTGACAGAGGATAACCAAACCACTGTTCAAAATCCCTCTGAGGACAGTAAGAGCCCAGAGAGGAATGTTATTGGCGTTCAAACGCCAGAAAGGGAAGGAAAGTTGGCGTTAAACGCCCATTCCTTGCCCAGTTCTGGCATTCAAACGCCAGAAAAGGGAGAGAAGTTGGCGTTTAACGCCCAAACTTCACCCAATCCTGGCGTTCAGACGCCAAGGGAGGATCAGACACCTGAGAGTGCTGACAGTAATCCCTCTAACAAGGTTTCTTCAACCACTTCTGTAAGAAATAGACCTGCAGCATCTAAGGTTGAAGAATATCAAGCCAAGATGCCTTATCCTCAGAAACTCCGCAAAGCGGAACAGGATAAGCAATTTGCCCGCTTTGCAGACTATCTAAGGACTCTTGAAATAAAGATTCCGTTTGCAGAGGCACTTGAGCAAATACCTTCTTATGCTAAGTTCATGAAAGAGATCTTAAGTCATAAGAAGGATTGGAGAGAAACTGAAAAAGTGTTTCTCACTGAAGAATGCAGTGCAGTCATTCTGAAAAGCTTACCAGAAAAGCTTCAAGATCCTGGAAGCTTTATGATACCATGCACATTAGAGGGCGCTTGCACCAAGACAGCCCTATGTGATCTTGGAGCAAGCATCAATCTAATACCTGCATCCACTATCAGAAAGCTTGGGTTGGCTGGAGAAGTCAAACCAACCAGGATATGCCTCCAACTTGCTGATGGCTCCATTAAACACCCATCAGGCATAATAGAGGACATGATTGTCAAGGTTGGGCCATTTGCCTTTCCAACTGACTTTGTGGTGCTGGAAATGGAGGAGCACAAAAGTGCAACTCTCATTCTAGGAAGACCTTTCCTAGCAACTGGACGAACTCTCATTGATGTACAAAGAGGGGAAGTAACCCTGAGAGTCAATGAGGATGAGTTCAAGTTGAATGCTGTAAAAGCTATGCAGCATCCAGACACACCAAATGACTGCATGGGCGCTGACATTATTGACTCTCTGGTAGAAGAGATCAATATGGCTGAAAGCCTAGAATCAGAGCTTGAGGACATCTTCAAAGATGCTCAACCTGATCAAGAAGAACTAGAGGAAGCAAAGGAATTTTCGAAAATTCCTCAGGAGGAGGATAAACCTCCCAAACCTAAACTCAAACCTCTACCACCATCCCTGAAGTACGCATTTCTGGGAGAGGGTGACACTTTTCCAGTGATTATAAGCTCTGCTTTGAATCCACAGGAAGAGGAAGCACTGATTCAAGTGCTAAGGACACACAAGACAGCTCTTGGGTGGTCCATAAGTGATCTTAAGGGCATTAGCCCAGCTAGATGCATGCACAAGATCCTGTTGGAGGATAATGCCAAACCAGTGGTCCAACCACAAAAGAGGCTAAATCCAGCCATGAAGGAAGTGGTGCAGAAAGAGGTCACTAAATTACTAGAGGCTGGGATTATTTATCCTATTTCTGATAGCCCCTGGGTGAGCCCTGTCCAAGTTGTCCCCAAAAAGGGAGGCATGACAGTGGTTCATAATGAAAAAAATGAACTGGTTCCTACAAGAACAGTCACAGGGTGGCGTATATGTATTGACTACAGAAGGCTCAATACAGCCACCAGAAAGGATCATTTTCCTTTACCATTCATAGACCAAATGCTAGAAAGACTAGCTGGGCATGACTATTACTGCTTTTTGGATGGCTATTCAGGCTACAACCAAATTGCAGTAGATCCTCAGGACCAAGAGAAAACAGCATTCACTTGCCCTTCTGGCGTGTTTGCCTATAGGAGGATGCCTTTTGGTCTGTGCAATGCACCTGCAACCTTTCAGAGGTGCATGCTCTCTATCTTCTCAGATATGGTAGAGAAATTCCTGAAAGTCTTCATGGACGACTTTTCAGTTTATGGAGACTCATTCAGCTCCTGTCTTAATCACCTAGCACTTGTCCTGAAAAGGTGCCAAGAGACTAACCTGGTTTTGAACTGGGAGAAATGTCACTTTATGGTGACTGAAGGAATTGTCCTTGGGCACAAAATTTCAAGCAGGGGAATAGAGGTGGATAAGGCAAAGGTAGAGGTAATTGAAAAATTACCACCACCTGCCAATGCTACGGCAATCAGAAGCTTTCTGGGGCATGCAAGATTCTACAGAAGGTTTATAAAGGATTTTTCAAAAATTGCAAAACCTTTAAGTAACCTGCTAGCTGCTGACACACCATTTGTGTTTGACACACAGTGTCTGCAGGCATTTGAGACCCTGAAAGCTAAGCTGGTCACAGCACCAGTCATCTCTGCACCAGATTGGACATTGCCATTTGAATTAATGTGTGATGCCAGTGATCATGCCATTGGTGCAGTGTTGGGACAGAGGCATAACAAACTTCTGCATATCATTTATTATGCTAGCCGTGTTCTAAATGATGCACAGAAGAATTACACAATCACAGAAAAAGAATTACTTGCAGTGGTCTATGCCATTGACAAGTTTAGATCTTATCTAGTAGGATCCAAAGTGATTGTGTACACTGACCATGCTGCTCTTAAATACTTACTTACAAAGCAGGATTCAAAACCCAGGCTTATCAGATGGGTGTTGCTTCTGGAAGAGTTTGATATAGAAATAAGAGACAGAAAAGGGACAGAGAACCAAGTAGCTGATCATCTGTCCCGAATAGAACCAGTAGCTGGGGCGTCCCTCCCTTCTACTGAGATCTCTGAGACTTTCCCAGATGAGCAACTCTTTGCCATTCAGAAAGCTCCTTGGTTTGCAGATATTGCAAATTATAAAGATGTGAGGTTCATACCCCAGGAGTACAGCAAAGTGCAAAGAAAGAAATTAACTTCGGATGCCAAGTACTACCTCTGGGATGAACCATATCTCTTTAAGAGATGTGCAGACGGAGTAATCCGCAGATGTGTACCCAGAGAAGAAGCACAAAAGATCCTATGGCATTGCCATGGATCACAGTATGGAGGGCATTTTGGAAGTGAGCGAACAGCTGCTAAAGTCCTCCAATGTGGCTTCTACTGGCCTACTCTCTATAAAGATTCCCGAGAGTTTGTGCGAAACTGTGACAATTGCCAAAGAGCTGGTAACTTGCCTCACGGATATGCCATGCCTCAACAAGGGATATTAGAGATAGAATTGTTTGATGTATGGGGAATTGACTTCATGGGTCCATTCCCACCATCATACTCAAACACTTACATTCTGGTGGCAGTGGACTACGTATCTAAGTGGGTAGAAGCAATTGCTACATCCACTAATGATACCAAAACTGTGCTGAAATTCCTCCAGAAACACATCTTCAGCAGGTTTGGTGTTCCCAGAGTACTAATCAGTGATGGGGGCACTCATTTCTGCAATAAACAGTTATACTCTGCTATGGTTAGATATGGAATCAGCCATAAAGTGGCAACTCCGTATCATCCACAGACAAATGGGCAAGCTGAAGTCTCTAACAGAGAGCTAAAAAGAATCCTAGAACGGACTGTGATAGCCCAGAGAAAGGACTGGGCAAAGAGCTTGGATGATGCTCTGTGGGCATACAGAACAGCATTCAAGACTCCTATAGGAACCTCTCCAAACCAATTGGTGTATGGGAAGGCCTGTCATCTACCCGTGGAACTGGAACATAAAGCCTATTGGGCAACCAGGTTCCTAAACATGGATGCACAGTTAGCTGGTGAAAAGAGATTGCTCCAGCTAAATGAGCTAGAGGAGTTCAGACTCAATGCCTTTGAAAATGCAAAAATTTATAAGGAAAAGGCAAAGAAATGGCATGACAAGAAGTTGTCAACCAGAGTCTTTGAGCCACGACAAAAAGTTCTGCTCTTCAACTCTAGGCTCAAATTGTTTCCAAGAAAACTCAAATCCCGGTGGAGGGGTCCGTATGTGATTACAGGAGTTTCACCATATGGATATGTTGAGCTTCAGGATATTGATTCTGACAAAAAGTTCATTGTTAATGGACAGAGAATCAAGCATTATCTTGAAGGCAAGTTTGAGCAGGAATGCTCAAAACTGAGACTTGAGTGATTCTCAGTGAAGGTCTAGCTAAAGACAGTAAAGAAGCGCTTGCTGGGAGGCAACCCAGTCATTAGGAGGTTATATGAATTGTTCTTACAGAGGCAAATATCAAAAATAAAGGAATTCACAGAGTTACAGAAGGATTCAGCTCAAAAAGCAGAGAAAATGAGCTTACTGGCGAAAAAACGCCAGTAAGGGGGCATTTTGGGCGTTAAACGCCAGAATGGGTACCATTCTGGGCGTTTAACGCCAGGAATGGTGCCATTTTGGGCGTTAAACGCCAGAATGGGCACCATTATGGGCGTTTAACGCCAGGCGTGCAGCATCCTGGGCGTTTTGGAAAAACGCCCAGTGACAAAGGAATTCTGGCGTTTAACGCCAGCCAGGGCACCTGGCTGGGCGTTAAACGCCCAAAAGGGGCATCAAATGGGCGTTAAACGCCAGAATGGGTGCCATTCTGGGCGTTTAACGCCAGAAAGGTGGGGGGACCACAATTTCGTTTTCAACTCAAATCTTTTCAAACTTTCCTTTTCTTACCTATACTTTTCTACAAAATCACACTTCAACCATTCATCATTCACCTTCAAATCTTCAAAAATCAAAACCATTTTTCAAATCTATTTCAAATCAATTCCAAATATTGTTCAAAAACTCACCTTTCTCTCAAATTCTTTCCATATCTTCTCAAATCTCCTTTCAAATTTTTCTTTTCTTTTCGAAATCTCCCCTCCCCACCTTATAAATACACGTTTGTTCCCCCTCATTCCACCACACCATTCGAATTTCCTCTTCCTCTCTCTCTCTCTTCTCTTCTTTCTTTTGCTTGAGGACAAGCAAACCTCTAAGTTTGGTGTGCTTTTCCGTGATCACTAAGCCAAGATTCATCAAGATCATGGCTCCTAAAGGAAAACAAACCAATTTAAGAGGAAAGAAGGAGAATAATCCAAAGAATCTTTGGAACCAAGAGAAGTTCTTAACCAAAGAACATGAAGATCATTATCACAAGATAATGGGTCTGAGGTCAGTGATCCCGGAAGTTAAATTTGATCTGAAAGAAGATGAATACCCGGGGATCCAAGAGCAAATTCGAAACAGAGGGTGGGAAGTTCTAACCAATCCTGAGATAAAGGTTGGAAGGAACATGGTTCAGGAATTCTACTCAAATCTGTGGCTAACAGATAAGCAGAGAATGACTGGAACTGCTTACCATACCTACAAAACCATGGTCAGAGGGAAAGTTATGTACTTTCATCTGGACAAAATAAGAGAAATCTTTAAATTACCTCAACTGCAAGATGATCCTGAATCCTTTAATAGGAGGATGGTGAGAGCAGATAAAGGGTTGGATCAAGTTCTAGAGGACATATGCCTCCTTGGAACTAAATGGATAACCAATTCTAAGGGTGTCCCAAACCAACTCAAGAAGGGAGACCTCAAACCAATTGCGAGAGGTTGGCTAGACTTTATTGGGCGCTCCATACTACCCACTAGCAACCGTTCTGAGGTCACCATCAAGAGAGCAGTGATGATTCATTGCATTATGCTTGGAAGAGAAGTGGAGGTTCATCATGTGATTGCTTGTGAGATCTACACAATTGCAAATAAGAATTCCACTGAAGCCAAATTGGCTTACCCAAGCTTGATCTCCGTGCTCTGTAAAGAGGCTGGGGTGAAGATGGGAGTAGATGAATTCATACCCATTGAACATCCAATCACCAAGAAGTCAATGGAAGGACAAATGCAAGACAACTCTATCAAAAGGAGGGCGCAGGAGTTCCTCCCTGAATTCCCTGAAATTGGCTACTGGGCCAGCCTAGAAGCATCTATCACCAAGTTGCAAGAAACTATGGAGCAACTGAAGGAAGAACAGCAGAATCAGAACTGCATGCTCTGCAAATTGCTGAAGGAACAAGAGAAGCAGGGGCGTGAACTCCAAGAGATGAAACGCCAAAAGCTCTCCTCTCAAGCTGAGGGAGCATCCACTTCTCAAAATCAAGGTTGTTGAGTCCTAACTCTGTGAAAACCTCTATCATTAGGAGCCTATTTTTGCGTTTTTCTTTTGTTTTCTATTCCTATTTCTATTTTTTAGTCTCATCTTATATCTATATTTGAGTCTTGTTCTTAATTCATAATTAATAAAATTCATGCCTTAAAGTTATGAATGTCCTATGAATCCATCACCTCTCTTAAATGAAAAATGCTTTAATCACAAAAGAACAAGAAGTACAGGATTTCGAAATTTATCCTTGAAACTAGTTGAATTAGTTTGATGTGGTGACAATAATTTTTGTTTTCCGAATGAATGCTTGAACAGTGCATATGTCTTTTGAATTTGTTGTTTTAAGAATGTTAAAATTGTTGGCTCTTGAAAGAATGATGGAAAAGGAGAACTGTTATTGAGGATCTGAAAAATCATCAAAGTGATTCTTGAAGCAAGAAAAAGCAGTGAAAAAAAAATTCGAAAAAAAAAGAGAAGAAAAGAAAAAAATAAAGTTGTGAACCAAGGCAAAAAGAGTGTGCTTAAGAACCCTGGACACCTCTAATTGGGGACTCTAGCAAAGCTGAGTCACAATCTAAAAAGGTTCACCCAATTATGTGTCTGTGGCATGTATGTATCCGGTGGTAATACTGGAAGACAGAGTGCTTTGGGCCACGGCCAAGACTCATAAAGTAGCTGTGTTCAAGAATCATCATACTTAACTAGGAGAATCAATAACACTATCTGAGTTCTGAGTTCTTATAGATGCCAATCATTCTGAACTTCAAAGGATAGAGTGAGATGCCAAAACTGTTCGGAGGCAAAAAGCTACTAGTCCCGCTCATCTAATTGGAACAATGTTTCTTTGATATTTTGGAGTCTATAGTATATTCTCTTCTTTTTATCCTATTTTGATTTTCAGTTGCTTGGGGACAAGCAACAATTTAAGTTTGGTGTTGTGATGAGCGGATAATTTGTACCCTTTTTGGCATTGTTTTTAGTATGTTTTTAGTAGTTTTAGTTGAGCTTTTAGTATATTTTTATTAGTTTTTAGTTAAAATTCACTTTTCTGGACTTTACTATGAGTTTGTGTATTTTTCTGTGATTTCAGGTATTTTCTGGCTGAAATTGAGGGTCCTGAGCAAAAATCTGATTCAGAGACTGAAAAGGACTGCAGATGCTGTTGGATTCTGACCTCCCTGCACTCGAAGTCGATTTTCTGGAGCTACAGAAGCCCAATTGGCGCGCTCTCAACGGAATTGGAAAGTAGACATCCTGGGCTTTCCAGCAATATATGATAGTCCATACTTTGCCCAAGATTTGATGGCCCAAACCGGCGTGGCAAATCAGCCTCAGAAATTCCAGCGTTTAACGCTGGAACTGGCATAAAACTTGGAGTTAAACGCCCAAACTGGCATGAAAGCTGGCGTTTAACTCCAGAAAAGGTCTCTACACGAAAATGCTTCATTGCTCAGCCCAAGCACACACCAAGTGGGCCCGGAAGTGGATTTTTCTGTCATTTACTCATTTCTGTAAACCTTAGGTTACTAGTTTACTATTAATAGGATCTTTTGACATTGTATCTGTACCTCATGACACTTTACACGTTTTCTTTGTGTACCTTCCACAGCATGAGTCTCTAAACCCCATGGTTGGGGGTGAGGAGCTCTGCTGTGTCTTGATGGATTAATGCAATTACTGCTGTTTCTTATTCAATCATGCTTGCTTCCATTCTAAGATATCACTTGTTCTTAACCCGGATGAATGTGATGATCCGTGACACTCATCATATTCTCAACTATGAACGTGTGCCTGACAACCACCTCCGTTCTACCTTAGATTGAGTAGATATCTCTTGGATTCCTTAACCAGAATCTTCGTGGTATAAGCTAGAACTGATGGCGGCATTCAAGAGAATCCGGAAGGTCTAAACCTTGTCTGTGGTATTCTGAGTAGGATTCAATGATTGAATGACTATGACGTGCTTCAAACTCCTAGCAGGCGGGGCGTTAGTGACAGACGCAAAAGAATCGATGGATTCTATTCCGGCCTGACCGAGAACCGACAGCTGATTAGCCATGCTGTGACAGAGCATAGGAACATTTTTACTGAGAGGATGGGAGGTAGCCACTGACAACGGTGAAACCCTACATACAGCTTGCCATGGAAGGAGCCTTGTGTGTTTGATGAAGAAGACAGTAGGAAAGCAGAGATTCAGAAGATGGAGCATCTCCAAAACCCCAACCTATTCTCCATTACTGCAATACAAGTAACCATTTCATGTTCTTTTGCTTTTTACAATCAATCCTGATAATTTCTGATATCCTGACTAAGATTTACAAGATAACCATAGCTTGCTTCAAGCCGACAATCTCCGTGGGATCGACCCTTGCTCACGCAAGGTATTACTTGGACGACCCAGTGCACTTGCTGGTTAGTTGTGCGGGATTGCAAAAGTGTGATTGCAATTTCGTGCACCAGACAACTGACGGTTCATCTTGTTGCTTAGATTAGGACTGTTTTATTTTTGTTGGTTTAGAGTCTTTTATTTGAGTTTAGTTTCATATTTTAAGTTTGGTGTCAATTGCATGCTTTTGTTTTCTTTTAATTTTTTGAATTTGCATGTTCTTAGTCCTTTCTTGATCCTTAAAAATTCTAAGTTTGGTGTCTTCTTTGTGTCTTCCTTTAAATTTTCAAAAATTTGTGTTTGATTTTCTAAAAATTTTAAGTTTGGTGTCATTTTGTTGTTTTTCTCTTTCCTCATTTCAAAAATCAAATCTCTTTCAAAATAATTTTCAATCATATCTTTTCAATTGCTAATTCCAAAATCTTTTCAATTAACTAATTGATTTAGTTTTTAATTTGTTTGATCTTATTTTCCTTTAGTTTTTGAAATTTTATTTTATTTTCCATTTATTTTATTTTATTTTTTTTCGGTCACCTTTAATAAAAAAAAAATCTGCTTTACTTGTGAATCCATATCATACTCCCATTCTCCATCATGGACCTAAGTGGAATTAAGCAGTCCAGAAGGACTCTGGGGTCATATGCTAACCCCATTACAGCTGCATATGCGAGTAGCATCTGTATACGTCCCATTAAAGCAAGCCGCTTTGAGCTAAATCCTCAAATCATTATCATGGTGCAGCAAAATTGCCAGTATTCCAGTCTTCCACAGGAAGAACCTACTGAGTTTCTGGCACAATTCTTACAAATTGCTGACACAGTACATGATAAAGTGGTGGATCAGGATGTCTACAGACTATTACTGTTTCCATTTGCTGTAAAAGATCAAGCTAAAAGGTGGTTGAATAACCAACCCACAGCAAGCATAAAAACATGGAGACAGTTATCAGACAAATTCCTGAATCAATTTTACCCTCCAAAAAGGATGACACAGCTAAGGCTGGACATCCAAGGCTTTAAACAAGAGGATAATGAATCCCTTTATAATGCCTGGGAGAGGTATAGAGGTATGCTAAGGAAATGCCCCTCTGAAATGTTTTCAGAATGGGTACAGTTAGACATCTTCTACTATGGGCTTACAGAAAAAGCTCAGATGTCTCTAGACCACTCAGCTGGTGGATCTATACACATGAGGAAGACGATTGAAGAGGCTCAAGAGCTCATAGATACTGTTGCTAGAAATCAACATTTGTACTCTAGCAATGAGTCCTCTACAACAGAAGAAGCTATGGCAGTAGCCACTGATCCTAATCCTCAAGAACAGATGGTTGAGCTTAATCAGCAATTACACCTGATGACAAAATAGTTAGCAGAATTTAAAGAGATGCTCCAAGAAACTAAAATTGCTAACAAGAACATAGAATCACAGTTGAATCAGGCAAAACAGCAGTTATCTAAACAGATAACAGAAGAATGCCAAGAAGTTCAACTGAGGAGTGGGAAGACATTGAATAATACTGCTCAAAGTAGCAAAAAGCCAATAAAGGAACAATTGACAGAGGATAACCAAACCACTATCCAAAATCCCTCTGAGGACAGTAAGAGCCCAGAGAGGAATACTCTTGGCGTTCAAACACCAGAAAGGGGGGAAAAGCTGGCATTAAACGCCCATTCCCTGCCCAGTTCTGGCGTTCAAACGCTAGAAAAGGGGGAAAAGTTGGCGTTAAACGCCCATTCTTCACCCAATCTTGGCGTTCAAACGCCAATGGGGAATCAGACACCTGAGAGTGCTAATAGTAACCCCTCTGAAAAGGCTTCTCCAACCACCTCTGTAAGGAATAAACTTGCAGCAACTAAGGTTGAAGAATATAAAGCCAAGATGCCTTATCCTCAGAAACTCCGCCAAGCGGAACAGGATAAGCAATTTGCCCGCTTTGCAGACTATCTAAGGACTCTTGAAATAAAGATTCCGTTTGCAGAGGCATTTGAGCAAATACCTTCTTATGCTAAGTTCATGAAAGAGATCTTAAGTCATAAGAAAGATTGGAGAGAAACTGAAAAAGTGTTTCTCACTGAAGAATGCAGTGCAGTCATCTGAAAAGCTTACCAGAAAAGCTTCAAGATCCAGGAAGCTTTATGATACCATGCACATTAGAAGGTGCTTGCACCAAGACAGCCCTGTGTGATCTTGGAGCAAGTATCAATCTAATACCTGCATCTACTATCAGAAAGCTTGGGTTGACTGAAGAAGTCAAACCAACCCGGATATGTCTCCAACTTGCTGATGGCTCTATTAAATATCCATCAGGCATAATTGAGGACATGATTGTCAAGGTTGGGCCATTCGCCTTTCCAACTGACTTTGTAGTGCTGGAAATAGAGGAGCACAAGAGTGCAACTCTCATTCTAGGAAGACCTTTCCTAGCAACTGGATGAACTGTTATTGATGTACAAAAAGGGGAAGTAACCCTGAGAGTCAATGAGGATGAGTTCAAGTTGAATGCTGTAAAAGCTATGCAGCATCCAGACACACCAGATGACTGCATGAGCGTTGACATTATTGACTCTTTGGTGGAAGAGATCAATATGACTGAAAGTCTAGAATCAGAGCTAGAGGACATCTTCAAGGATGTTCAGCCTGATCAGGGGAAACAAAGGAAACAAAAGAATTTTTGAAAATTCCTCAGGAAGAGGATAAGCCTCCCAAACCTAAGCTCAAGCCACTACTGCCATCCCTGAAGTATGCATTTCTGGGAGAGGGTGACACTTTTCCAGTGATCATAAGCTCTGCTTTAAATCCACAGGAAGAGGAAGCACTGATTCAAGTGCTAAGGACACACAAGACAGCTCTTGGGTGGTCCATAAGTGATCTTAAGGGCATTAGCCCAGCAAGATGCATGCACAAGATCCTATTGGAGGATAATGCCAAACCAGTGGTTCAACCACAAAGGCGGCTAAATCCAACCATGAAGGAGGTAGAGCAGAAAGAGGTCACTAAATTACTAGAGGCTGGGATTATTTATCCTATTTCTGATAGCCCCTAGGTGAGCCCTGTCCAAGTTGTCCCCAAGAAGGGAGGTATGACAGTGGTTCATAATGAAAAAAATGAACTGGTTCCTACAAGAACAGTTACAGGGTGGCGTATGTGTATTGACTACAGAAGGCTCAATACAGCCACCAGAAAGGATCATTTTCCTTTACCATTCATAGACCAAATGCTAGAAAGACTAGCTGGTCATGATTATTACTGCTTTTTGGATGGCTATTCAGGTTATAACCAAATTGCAGTAGATCCTCAAGACCAAGAGAAAACAGCATTCACTTGCCCTTCTGGCGTGTTTGCCTACAGGAGAATGCCTTTTGGTCTGTGTAATGCTCCTGCAACTTTTCAGAGATGCATGCTATCCATCTTCTCTAATATGGTGGAGAAATTCCTGGAAGTCTTCATGGATGACTTCTCAGTATATGGAAACTCATTCAGCTCCTGTCTTAACCACCTAGCACTTGTCCTGAAAAGGTGCCAAGAGACTAACCTGGTTTTAAACTGGGAGAAATGTCACTTTATGGTGACTGAAGGAATTCTCCTTGGGCACAAAATTTCAAGCAAGGGAATAGAGGTGGATAAGGCAAAGGTAGAGGTAATTGAAAAATTACCACCATCTGCCAATGTTAAGGCAATCAGAAGCTTTCTGGGGCATGCAGGATTCTACAGAAGGTTTATAAAGGATTTTTCGAAAATTGCAAAACCTCTGAGCAACCTGCTAGCTGCTGACACACCATTTGTGTTTGACACACAGTGTCTGCAGGCATTTGAGACCCTGAAAGCCAAGCTGGTCACAGCACCAGTCATCTCTGCACCAGACTGGACATTGCCATTCGAACTAATGTGTGATGCCAATGACCATGCCATTGGTGCAGTGTTGGGACAGAGGCATAACAAGCTTCTGCACGTCATTTATTATGCCAGTCGTGTTCTAAATGATGCATAGAAGAATTACACAACCACAGAAAAAGAGTTACTTGCAGTTGTCTATGCCATTGACAAGTTTAGATCCTATTTAGTAGGGTCAAAAGTGATTGTGTACACTGACCATGCTGCTCTTAAATACTTACTCACAAAGCAGGATTCAAAATCCAGGTTCATAAGGTGGGTGCTGCTTCTGCAAGAGTTTGATATAGAAATAAGAGACAGAAAAGGGACAGAGAACCAAGTAGCTGATCATCTGTCCCGAATAGAACCAGTAGATGGGGCGTCCCTCCCTTCTACTGAGATCTCTGAGACTTTCCCAGATAAGCAACTCTTTGCCATTCAGGAAGCTCTATGATTTGTAGATATTGCAAATTATAAAGCTGTGAGGTTCATACCCCAGGAGTACAGCAGGTTGCAAAGAAAGAAATTAATTTCATATGCCAAGTACTACCTATGGGATGAGCCATATCTCTTTAAGAGATGTGCAGACGGAATGATCCGCAGATGTGTACCCAGAGAGGAAGCACAAAGGATCCTATGGCACTGCCATGGATCACAGTATGGGGGACATTTCGAAAGTGAGCGAACAGCCACTAAGGTCCTCCAATGTGGCTTCTACTGGCCTACTCCCTATAGAGATGCTCGAGAGTTTGTGCGTAACTGCGACAGTTGCCAAAGAGTTGGTAACTTGCCTCATGGATACGCCATGCCTCAACAAGGGATCATAGAGATTGAATTGTTTGATGTATGGGGTATTGACTTCATGGGTCCGTTCCCACCATCATACTCAAACACTTACATTCTTGTGGCAGTGGACTATGTATCTAAATGGGTAGAAGCAATTGCTACACCCGCTAATGATACTAAAACCGTGCTGAAATTCCTCCAGAAACACATCTTCAGCAGATTTAGTGTTCCCAGAGTCCTAATCAGTGATGGAGGCACTCATTTCTGCAACAAACAACTGTACTCTGCTATGGTCCGATATGAAATTAGCCACAAAGTAGCAACTCCGTATCATCCACAGACAAATGGGCAAGCTGAAGTCTCTAACAGAGAGCTAAAAAGAATCCTAGAACGGACTGTAATTGCCCGTAGAAAGGATTGGGCGAAGAGCTTGGATGATGCTCTGTGGGCATACAAAACAGCATTCAAGACTCCGACAGGAACCTCTCCATACCAACTTGTGTATGGCAAGGCCTGTCATCTGCTCATGGAACTGGAACATAAAGCCTACTGGGCAACCAGATTCCTAAACCTGGATGCTAAGTTAGCTGGTGAAAAAAGATTACTCCAGCTAAATGAGCTAGATGAATTTAGACTCAGTGCCTTTGAAAATGCAAAAATTTATAAAGAAAAGGCAAAGAAGTGGCATGACTAGAAGTTGTCATCCAGAGTCTTTGAGCCAGGACAAAATGTTCTGCTCTTCAACTCTAGGCTCAGACTGTTCCCAGGAAAACTTAAATCCCGGTGGAGGGGTCCGTTTGTGATTACAGGAGTGTCACCATATGGATATGTTGAGCTTCAGGATACTGATTCTGCCAAAAAGTTCATTGTTAATGGACAGAGGATCAAGCATTATCTTGAAAGAAATTTTGAGCAAGAATGCTCAAAACTGAGGCTTGAATGATTCTCAGTGAAGGTCCAGCTAAAGACAATAAAGAAGCTCTTGCTGGGAGGCAACCCAATCACTAGTAGGTTATCTGTTTTGTTTAATCAAAGTTTGATACATATTCTCAAAGGGCAATTATCAAAATTAAGGAATTCACAGAGTTACAGAAGGATTCAGTGCAAAAAGCAGAGAAAAGGAGCTTGCTGGCGAAAAAATGCCAGTAAGGGACCATTCTGGCGTTTAACGCCAGTAAAGGTGCCATTTTGGGCGTTAAACGGCAGAATGGGCACCATTCTGGGCGTTTAACGCCAGGTGTGCAGCATCCTGGGCGTTTAGCAAAACGCCCACTGATGAAGGGGTTTCTGGCGTTTAACGCCAGCCAGGGTACCTGGCTGGGCGTTAAATGCCCAAATTGGCCAACATTTGGGCGTTAAACGCCAGAATGGATACCATTCTGGGCGTTTAACGCCAGAATGGTGGGGGACAGAGATTTTGCTTTCCACTTCAATTTTTTTCAAACTTTCCTGTTTTGATCCATAATTTTCTACTTAAACACATTTCAAACTTTCATCATTCACCTTCAAATTTACAAAATTAAAATCATTCTTCAAATCTCTTTCAAATCCTTTCCAAATCTTCTTCAAAAAAACTCAAATATCTCTCAATTTCTTTCCATATCTTCTCAAATCTCCTTCAAAATTTTCGAACTCTCTCCCCCTTTCTTATAAATATATGTTCAGCCACACCCCCTTCCCCACCATTCGAATTTGCTCTCCTTCTCTCTCTCCTCTTTCCTTTCTTTTGCTTGAGGACAAGCAAACCTCTAAGTTTGGTATGTTTTTCCGTGATCACTAAGTTAAGGCTCATCAAGATCATGGCCCCCAAAGGAAAACAAACCAATTCAAGAGGCAAGAAAGAGAATGCTCCAAAAGACCTTTGGAGTCAAGAGAAGTTCTTAACCAAAGAGCATGCAGACCATTACCACAAAATAATGGGTTTAAGGTCAGTGATCCCGGAAGTTAAATTTGATCTGAAAGAAGATGAATATCCGGAGATCCAAGAGCAAATTCAAAACAGAGGATGGGAAGTTCTAACCAACCCTGAGACAAAGGTTGGAAGAATTATGGTTCAGGAATTCTACTCAAATCTGTGGCTGACAGATAAGCAGAGAATGACTGGAACCACTTTTCATACCTACAGAACCATGGTCAGAGGGAGAATTATTTACTTCCATTTGGACAAAATAAGAGAGGTCTTCAAATTACCTCAACTACAAGATGATCCTGAATCCTTTAATAGGAGAATGGTGAGAGTAGATAAGGGGTTGGATCAAGTTCTAGAGGACATATGCCTCCCTAGAACCAAGTGGATGACCAATTCAAAAGGTGTCCCAAACCAACTCAAGAGGGGAGATCTCAAACCAGTTGCAAGAGGCTGGTTGGACTTCATAGGGCGTTCTATCTTGCCCACTAGTAACCATTCTGAGGTTACTATCAAGAGAGCAGTGATGATTTATTGTATTATGCTGGGAAAAGAAGTGGAGATTCATCATCTGATTGCTTGTGAGATTTACACAATTACAAACAAGAACTCCACTGAAGCCAAACTGGCTTACCCAAGCTTAATCTCTTTGCTATGTAAAGATGCTGGGGTGAGGATGGGAGTAGATGAATTCATCCCAATTGAGCACCCAATCACCAAGAGGTCAATGGAAGGACAAATGCAAGATAACTCTATCAAAAGGAGGGCGCAGGAGTTCCTCCCTGAACTTCCTGAAATTGACTACTGGACTCGTCTAGAAGCATCTGTTGCCAAGCTGCAAGAAGCTATGGAACAAATTAAGGAAGAACAGCAGAATCAAAACTGCATGCTCTGCAAATTGTTGAAGGAACAAGAGAACCAGGGGCGTGAGCTACAGGAGTTGAAACGCCAAAAGCTCTCCCTTGAAGGGTCAAATACCCCACAAGTTGAGGGAGCATCCACTTTTCAAAATCAAGGTTGTTGAGTCCTAACTCTGTGATAACCTCTATCATTAGGAGTCTATTTAATTTTTTGGTTTCTATTACTATTAGTCTTATCTTATATCTATTTTTGAGTCTTGTTCTTAATTCATGATTAATAAAATTTAAGGTTCATGTCTTAAAGCTATGAATGTCCTATGAATCCATCACCTCCCTTAAATGAAAAATGCTTTAATCACAAAAGAACAAGAAGTACAGGATTTCGAATTCATCTTTGAAACTAGTTGAATTAATTTGATGTGGTGACAATACATTTTGTTTTCTGAATGAATGCTTGAACAGTGCATATGTCTTTTGAATTTGTTGTTTTAAGAATGTTAAAATTGTTGGCTCTTGAAAGAATGATGGAAAAGGAAAAATGTTATTGAGGATCTGAAAAATCATCAAATTGATTCTTGAAGCAAGAAAAAGCAGTGAATACAAAAAAAACGAAAAAAAGAGAGAAGAGGAAAAAGAAAAAGAAAAAAAATAAAGTTGTGATCCAAGGCAAAAAAAGTGTGCTTAAAAACCCTGGACACCTCTAATTGGGGACTCTAGCAAAGCTGAGTCACAATCTGAAAAGGTTCACCCAAGTATGTGTCTGTGGCATGTATGTATCCGGTGGTAATATTGGAAGACAGAGTGCTTTGGGCCACAGCCAAGACTCATAAAGTAGCTATGTTCAAGAATCATCATACTTAACTAGGAGAATCAATAACACTATCTGAGTTCTGAGTTCCTATGGATGCCAATCATTCTAAACTTCAAAGGATAAAGTGAGATGCCAAAACTGTTCAGAAGCAAAAAGCTACTAGTCCCGCTCATCTAATTGGAGCTAAGTTTCTTTGATATTTTGGAGTCTATAGTATATTCTCTTCTTTTTATTCTATTTTTGTTTTCAGTTGCTTGGGGATAAGCAACAATTTAAGTTTGGTGTTGTGATGAGCGGATAATTTATACGCTTTTTGGCATTGTTTTTAGTATGTTTTTAGTATATTTTAAGTAGCTTTTATTACATTTTCATTAGTTTTTAGTTAAAATTAAATTTTCTGGGCTTTACTATGAGTTTGTGTGTTTTTCTGTGATTTCAGGTATTTTCTGGCTGAAATTGAGGGACCTGAGCAAAAATCTGATTTAGAGGCTGAAAAGGATTGCAGATGCTGTTGGATTCTGACCTCCCTACACTCGAAGTGGATTTTCTGGAGCTACAGAAGCCCAATTAGCGCGCTCTCAATTGCGTTGGAAAGTAGACATCCTGGGCTTTCCAGCAATGTATAATAGTTCATACTTTCCTCGAGATTTGATGGCCGAAACTGGCGTTGCAAATCAGCTTCAGAAATCCCGGCGTTAAACGCCGGAACTGGCACAAAAATTGGAGTTAAACGCCCAAACTGGCATAAAAGCTGGCGTTTAACTCCAGAAAAAGTCTCTACACATGAAAGCTTCAATGCTCAGCCCAAGAACACGCCAAGTGGACCCCGAAAGTGGATTTTTACGTCATTTACTCATTTCTGTATACCCTAGGTTACTAGTTCACTATTAATAGGACCTTTTGATATCGTATCTCTACCTCATGACACATTACACGTTTCCCATTGTATCTTCTACAGCATGAGTCTCTAAACCCCATGGTTGGGGGTGAGGAGCTCTGCTGTGTCTTGATGAATTAATGCAATTATTACTGTTTTTCATTCAATCACGCTTGCTTCTATTCTAAGATATCACTTGTTCCTAAACTTGATGAATGTGATGATCTGTGACACTCATCATCATTCTCACCTATGAACGTGTGCCTGACAACCACCTCCGTTCTACCTTAGATTGAGTAGATATCTCTTGGATTCTTTAATCAGAATCTTCGTGGTATAAGCTAGGATTGATGGCGGCATTCAAGAGAATCAGGAAGGTCTAAACCTTGTCTGTAGTATTCTGAGTAGGATTCAATGATTGAATGACTGTGACGAGCTTCAAACTCCTGAAGGCTGGGCGTTAGTGACAGACACAAAAGAATCACTGGATTCTATTCCAACCTGATTGAGAACCGACAGATGATTGGCCGTGCTGTGACAGAGTGCGCTGAACATTTTCACTGAAAGGATGGGAGGTCGCCATTGACAACGGTGAAACCCTACATACAGCTTGCCATGGAAGGAGCCTTGCGTGCTTGAAGAAGAAGACGGTAGGAAAGCAGAGATTTAGAAGATAGAGCATCTCCAAAACCTCAGCCTGTTCTCCATTACTGCAAAACAAGTACTTTTTTTTTGTTCTTTTAGGTAGCATTTGGTTACTGAGACACAGACACTGAGACATAAACACAGTGGTACACGGTGACACATGTCTGCTGTTTGGTTTGGTGAGATACAGATTTTCGAAGGACACGGGAGGACACGGATGGACACGGAGACACTAAATTTGTGTACCTCTAATTTGGTGAGACACTGAGACACAACTTGTGAGACACTAATTTTTTACTCTTTTACCCTTATTGAGTTTTTAAAATTTGTCTTCTTATCTTCCCAAATCTTTTTTTTTTCTCTTTCTCTTTTAGATTCTACAACTAAATTTACTTTTCTTTTTTTTTATAAAAAAAATTGTACATTTAATTTTTTTTATTTATTTAAATTTTGATTAATCTTTGATAAATTCTGAACTTTAATTTTCTATTTTTTTTTCAAGAACAATTATATATTTAATATTTAAATGATAATTTAAGATGGTATTAGAAGAAATAAAAAATTATTAGAAGAAATAATAATTTAATGGTGATGGCATGCATTGTTTGGGATAATAGGTGTATTGTAATAGTGGTAAAACTTGTGGTTGAATGAAGGGTAATTTAGTCTTTTTTAAATACATGTGTCTTATTTCTTATTTTTGCCAAACACAATACATAGACACAAATATTTTATGTCCATGTCTTTAATGTCTGTGTCTCTGTGTCTATGTCTCATCAAATACATCAACCAAACGGAGCCTTACTTTTCACAATTAAACCTGATAATTATTGATATCCTGACTAAGAGTTACAAGATAACCATAGCTTGCTTCAAGCCACAATCTCCGTGGGATCGACCCTTACTCACGTAAGGTATTACTTGGACGACCCAGTGCACTTGCTGGTTAGTTGTGCGGAATTGCAAAAGTGTGATTGCAATTTCGTGCACCACGGACGCACACTGTGCGCGCGCACGTCAATTGCACAATCTGCACCCCCGGTACGTTTACCCGAGAGTTGTGCCACTTTTGGGCCAACATTATGCCTCTCGCCTAACTCGACCCACGCGTGCGCGCATCTGGCGCGTACACGTCCTTAGGCCAATATGCACATCGACGCGTAAGCACGCATGACGCGTACGCGTCGGTAAAAAAAAAGAGTTTTTTTTTCTCCCCTTCCATTTTCTTTTGCTCATCACATTCGCATACTTCTACTCTCCCCATTTTCATTTAGTTTTTGTAGCATGTTTTCGTTTTTTTTAGTCATTTTAATAATGGTGTTGCATCTTCCTACTCAATTGTTGAGACTTTCTTGCATTATTTTGGTGCTTCTTGACTTGTTTCATATTGTTGGGTGATGTTTCTCTTCAAATCAATGCTCAATCTTTTATGCACTTGTGCTCTTTGTGCGTTGATATGACCTTATATTGTCTTTCATGGCCCACTCTCTCTTGTTCGAACTTGATGCTCATCATGCTCTTCATGCTTTGACCTTACTCTTGCATCAAGTATCATTGATATGCCATTTTCTCTTATTGTTTCCTCCTCTACATGTTGTAGCTACCATGTAGTAGCGAACCATACCTTTATTTTGCATTAGCCCCCGCCTATGTTCTATTTGCTTTGATATCTTTGTTATAGGCTTAACTTTCTTTCTTTTTCTTTCCTTTTAGGTTGGCCACCAAGAAGGGAGAAAGGAATAGCTGTTAAATGGGGCAACAAACAAGTCATATGTACAACCATTTGAGGAGCTCATCAATTGTAGCAACCCGTCAACCTTGCTCTTCTTTGCATGCACCGAGGACGGTGCAATCTTCAAGTGTGGGGAGGTCGTTCGACCGATTTCCATGGGTAAAAATTTCCTTTTCAACACCAAATTTTTTATTTTCTTTGTTAGATTAGCTATTGCATTGCATGATAGGTTGCATGTTAGTTAGAATTTGTACATATTTTTACCACTTCTTTCTTATTAGGACTACTTGGTTCTTATTAGGACTACTTGGTTAGGATGATGATTTCTTTCCCAAGAAACCGTTTTAGGGCAACCTACCAATTTGGAAAATTTTTGTTGAACTTGCTTGAAAGAATTTATTTTGGAACATGGTTTTTGAGTTAAGAACACAAGCTTGGGAGATTCGAGCCTAATGGTGTGGTTACATCTATAACCACTTATTTTTCCTTCTTGTGTGCATTATTCTCTTCCTATGATTGTAATCTTTGATTTGTTTGATTCTTTATATCCGTTATTCCTTATATTCATGCATTTATATGATTGAGGCCATCATTTCATTAGCTCACTTACCCAAATGGCCTTACCTTTTATCTTCCTTTGTTAGCCAAATTTGAGCCTACGATTAACCCACTTTGTTCTTAATTTAGCACATTACAAGCCTTAAAGCGGAAAACAATAATTGTCTTTATTTGGATCTTTGATTAGCTTAGGCTAGTGTGTGTAAGTATCATTCAAGTGTGGGAATCCTGGGACGTTGGAGGAATAAAAGGGTAGTTTTGTATTTTTTATTGAAATTATTAGAAATTGGGTACATGCTCATGTATTGATCAATTGTAAAACCTTATGCATTGATGCTCTTGTATATAGGAAGAAAAAAAACAAAAGAAAGAAAAGAAAAAAAAAAGAAAAATAATATGGAAAAGGAAAAAAAAAGAAAAAGAAAAGAAAAAAATAGAAAAAGAAAGAAATAAAAAAGGGGACAAAATGCCCCAAAGTAATGCTCAATAAGAATCAATGCATAAGTGTTGTGAAATGAAAAGAAAATGCATGAGTATGTGAAAAAGTGAGGAATGGGGAGTTAGGTTAGTACTTAATTGTATAGGTCATTATATAGGTTAGGTGGGAAAGTCTATGCTAATCAAAGATTCAAATTCTAGTCCACTAGCCATATATGACCCTACCTTGACCCTAGCCCCATTACAACCTAAAGAAAAGACCTCATGGTAATTGTATGCATGCATGAAATATATGTTGATTGTTAGAAGAAAAACAAATCTTAGAAAGCATGATTAGGAGAGAATTGAGTGAATCAACCCCAAACACCGAGCGACTAGAGTGCAAACACTTCCGGTGAGGGTTCGATGCTCAATTCCATGATTCCCGGCTTTCATAAGCTTTCTTCTTGCAAGTCTATGTGAACTTCAGGTTTATACTTCAATTGGTAGGACTCATGAATCGTTATATGATCTTGAGCCCTACTTGTGCATGTCTTGGAGATTGATTTATTTTTTAACCAAGTAGGTAGAATCATTTTGCATTTAGTTGCATGCATATAGTTTCTTTGCTTTGAATAAGTGTCATATCCCTTATTTCATTCTTGGTTTAAGCATGAGGACATGCTTGGTTTAAGTGTGGGGAGGTTGATAAACCCCATTTGTAGGGTTTATCTTGTGCTTGATTTAGGGGATTTTATAACCTTTTACCCACATTTATCCATTGAAATAGCATGGTTTTATATATTCTCCTTTAATTGTGCTTAAGAGTGAAAACATGCTTTTTTGGTCTTAAAATAAATAAATTTAATTCACCTTTGTTCCATTAGATGCCTTGATATGTTTGTTAAGTGATTTAAGGATTAGGAGGCAAAGATTGGATCAAGGGAATGAAGAAAGAAAGCATGAAAAGTTGGAGAACTCATGAAGAAATGAAAGAACCGGAAAGCTGTCAAGCCGACCTTTTCGCACTTAAACGACCATAACTTGAGCTACAGAGGTCCAAATGATGCGGTTCCAGTTGGGTTAGAAAGCTAACATCCGGGGCTTCCATAGTTGCATCGCGCATAGGGGCGCGCACGCGCACGGTACGCGGACGTGCCGATGGTAGCACATGACCCACTTAATGCAACACGTGGCCAGCGATTTTAGAAGCCTTGAGGGCCCAATCCAACTCATTTCTGATGCTATTTAAGCCAAGGATTGAAGAGGGAATGAAGATACTTAACAAACTTAACATACTTTCATACTTTTGATCATTAGTCATAGTTTAGTAGTTAGAGTTAGTTTCTAGAGAGAGAAGCTCTCACTTCTCTCTAGGATTAGGATTAGGATTAGTTCTTAGATCTAGGTTTTAATCTTTGCTTTCTTCTATTTCTACCTTTCAATTCTTTGTTGTTACAATCATCTTCCTCTATTCTTTTGTTGTAATTTCCTTTATGTTGTTCTTATGTTTTGGTGTAGATCTACTATTGTTCCTTCCATTTTCTTTTAATTCAATAAGAGGTAATTCATAATAATTGTTCTTCTTTGCTTTTCTATTGTTGATCTCTTATCTTTGTAGTTAGATCTCTCTTTAATTCTTGCAATTTATGTTGTTTACTTTTATTGCCTTTTATGTGTTTGTTGAAATGCCTCTTCTAGATATAGTATAGATTTTGTTCCTCTTGGCCTAGGTAGAGTAATTAGTGACACTTGAGTTATCTAATTCCTTTGTTGATTGGTAATTGGAGAGATTGCTAATTGGTTTGGAGTGCACTAAAGCTAGTCTTTCCTTGGGAGTTGGCTAGGACTTGTGGCTCAAGTCAATTCATCCACTTGACTTTCCTTTATTTAGTAAGGGTTAACTAAGTGGTAGCAATGAACAATTCTCATCACAATTAAGAAGGATAACTAGGATAGGACTTCTAATTTTCATACCTTGCCAAGAGCCTTTTATAGTTGTTAGTTTATTTTCATTGCCATTTACTTTTCATGCTTCTTATCCAAAACCCCAAAACACATTTCTAACCAATAACAAGACACTTTATTGTAAATCCTAGGGAGAATGACCCGAGGTTTAAATACTTCGGTTTATAGATTTTAGGGGTTTGTACTTGTGACAAACAAATTTTTGCATGAAAGGATTATTGTTGGTTTAGAGACTATACTTCAACGAGATTTCATTTGTGAAATTCTAAGCCATCAGCAATCCAATCATCACCTGGTCAAGTTATGCTTCCATATTCTTATTAGCATCCCGAGTATCTTGTAACATTTCTTTAAATTCTGCTAACTATTTTGTCAGAGTAAGTAATTGATGATTGAGTTCAGCAACTTTTTCTGGAAGACTAAGGTCAGTAGATACTGCTTTAGCCTCTTCCTTCATGGATGATTCACTGCTCAAGTATAGATGCTGATTTCTAGCATCAGTGTTTATAAGCTCTTGAGCTTCTTCAATTATCTTTCTCATGTGTATAGATCCACCAGCTGAGTGATCTGGAGATATCTGAGATTTTTCTGTAAGCCCATAGTAGAAGATGTCTAATTGCACCCATTCCGAAAACATTTCAGAGGGGCATTTCCTCAGCATCTCTCTGTACCTCTCCCAGGCATTGTAAAGGGATTCATTATCCTCTTGTTTAAAGCCTTGGATGTCTTGCCTTAGCTGTGTCATCCTCTTGGGAGGAAAATATTGATTCAGAAATTTTTCTGACAACTGTTTCCATGTCCTTTTGATGGCCTTATGTTGGTTATTTAACCACCTCTTAGCTTGGTCTTTTACAGCAAATGGAAATAGCAATAATCTGTAGACATCCTGGTTTACTTCCTTATCATGTACTGTGTCAGCAATTTGTAAGAACTGTGCCAGAAACTCAGTAGGTTCTTTCTATGGAAGACCGGAATACTGGCAATTTTGCTGCACCATGATAATGAGCTGAGGATTCAACTCAAAACTACTGACTCCGATGGAGGGTATAAGATACTACTCCCATATGAAGAAGTAGCGGGGTTAGCATATGACCTCAGAGTCCTTCTGGACTGTTCATTTCCACTTAGTTCCATAATGGAGAAAGGGAGATGATGTGGATTTATTTTATTTATTTTATTATATATACATATATATATATATATATATATATATATATATATATATCGAAATAATAATGAAAAAATGGAAACTAAAAAAATAAAGTAAAAAAAGATATGATTGAAAAACAACTTAAAAATATTTGATTTTCAAAATTGATGACTAATTTAATGCAAAAATTTTCGAAAATTTGAGGAAAACACCAAGGAACACCAAACTTTAAAATTTTAATATCAAAACACAAGAAGGATTCAAGAACATAAAAAGAACACCAAACTTAAAATTTTTAGAAAATTAAAAATAAATTTTTGGAAATTAAATAAAAACTAACAAGAAAAGACCAAACTTAAAACATGCAACTAGACTCCAACAGAAAAATCTAAAAGAAAAATAATAAATTTTTTGAAAAGAAAATAAAAGACTCTGACCCAAAAGACAAAATTTTCCTAATCTAAGCAACAAGATAAACCGTCAGTTGTCCAAACTCGAACAATCCCCGGCAACGGCGCCAAAAACTTGGTGCACGAAATTGCAATCACACTTGCAATTCTACACAACTAACCAGCAAGTGCACTGGGTCGTCCAAGTAATACCTTACGTGAGTAAGGGTCGATCCCACGGAGATTGTCGGCCTGAAGCAAGCTATGGTTACCTTGTAACTCTTAGTCAAGAGAGTATCAATGAAAAGGGTTTTGTTTGCAATAAAATAAAAGAGCATGAAATAAAAGGTACTTGTGATTCAATAATGGAGAACAGGTTGGAGTTTTGGAGATGCTCTGTCATCTAAATCTCTGCTTTCCTACTGCCTTCTTCTTCACGCACGCAAGGCTCCTTCCATGGCAAGCTGTGTGTAGAGTGTCACCGTTGTCAACGGCTACTTCCCATCCTCTCAGTGAAAATTGTCCATGTGCGCTGTCACCGCACGGCTAATCATCTGTCGGTTCTCGATCATGTTGGAATAGAATCCAGTGATCCTTTTGCGTCTGTCACTACGCCCAACACTTGCAAGTTTGAAGCTCGTCACAGTCATTCCTTCCCGGATCCTACTCGGAATACCACAGACAAGGTTTAGACTTTCCGGATCCAAGGAATGGCCGCCAATAATCCTAGCTTATACCACGAAGATTCCAATCTTTCGGAATAGAGGCTAAGAGATACACATTCAATCTAAGATAGAACGGAGGTGGTTGTCAGGCACGCGTTCATAAGTTGAGAATGGTGATGAGTGTCACGGATCATCACATTCATCATGTTTGAGTGCGAATGAATATCTTAGAATGGAAGCAAGCGTGATTAAATAGAAAAATAGTGGTAATTGCATTAATCTATCGAGACACAGCAGAGCTCCTCACCCCCAACCATGGGGTTTAGAGACTCATGCCGTAGAAGATACAAAGTCAGATGTAAAATGTCATGAGGTACAAAATAAATCTCTAAAAGTACTCTTTATAATGAAACTAGCTACTAGAATTTACAAAAATAGGTAAATGATGCAGAAATCCACTTCTGGGCCCACTTGGTGTGTGCTTGGGCTAAGCATTGAGCTTTACACGTGTTGAGGTCTTCCTTGGAGTTAAACACCAGCTTTGGTGCCAGTTTGGGTGTTTAACTCCAACTTTCATGCCAATTCTGGCGTTTTGACGCCAGAAAAGGGCAGAGAGCTGGCATTTTGATGCCATTTTACGTCATCAAAATTCGCGCAAAGTATGGACTATTATATATTTCTGGAAAGTCCTGGATGTCTACTTTCCAACGCAATTAAGAGCGCACCATTTGGAATTCTGTAGCTCCATAAAATCCACTTCGAGTGCAGGGAGGTTAGAATCCAACAGCATCTACCAATTTCATCCACTTCTGAATCAGATTTTTGCTCAGGTCCCTCAATTTCAGCCAGAAAATACCTTAAATCACAGAAAAACACACAAACTCATAGTAAAGTCCAGAAATATGAATTTTGCATAAAAACGAATAAAAACATCCCAAAAAGTAGCTAGATCCTACTAAAAACTACCTAAAAACAATGCCAAAAAGTGTATAAATTATCCGCTCATCAGTCACCGTTGTCAATGGCTACTTCCCGTCCTCTCAGTGAAAATGGTCCTCTACGGTTTCTGTACGGCTAATCAACTGTCGGATTTCTCGTCTCGGATGAAAAATACCATGCACATATATCGTATGGCTAATCAGCTATTGGTTCTCGATTGTGTAGGAATAGGATTTACTATCCTTTTGCGTCTGTCACTACACCCTACAGTCGCGAGTTTGAAGCTCGTCACAGTCATCCCTTCCCAGATCCTACTCAGAATACCACAGACAAGGTTTAGATTTTCCAGATCTCAAGAATGCTGCCAATTGATTCTAGCCTATGCCACGAAGGTTCTAATCTCATATTCAGATGCCCCATTGTCAGAGGGGAGTCGATGTGAATCGTTGATTAGAAACCCAAGAGATACACACTTTAGCTTTCGCAAGTAGAACGGAAGTGTTTGTCAGGAACGCGTTCATAAGTGAGAATGGTGATGAGTGTCACGGATCATCACATTCATTAGGTTGAAGTGCGAGTGAACATCTTAGAATAAGAATAAGCTTGAATTAAATAGAAGAACAATAGTACTTTGCAATAATACTCGAGGAACAGCAGAACTCCACACCTTAGTCTATGGTGTGTAGAAACTCCACCGTTGAAAATACATAAGTGATGATCGTCCAGGCATGGCCGAATGGCCAGTCCCCAAACCGTGATCCAGAGATCAAAATATGATCAAAAGATTCCAGCATCCAAGATGTCTAATACAATAGTAAAATGTTCTATTTATATTAAACTAGTTACTAGGGTTACAGAAATAAGTAAATGATGCAGAAATCTACTTTCGGGCCCACTTGGTGTGTGCTTGGGTTGAGCATTGTAGCTTTCATGTGTAGAGGCTTTCTTTGGAGTTAAACACCAGTTTGTAGCCTGTTTTGGGCGTTTAACTCTAGCTTGTAACTTGTTTCTGGCGTTTAACGCCGAAATAGGGTAGAAAGCTAGCGTTGAACACCAGTTTGCGTCATCTAAACTCGGGAAAAGTATGGACTATTATATATTGCGGGAAAGCCCTGGATGTCTACTTTCCAACGCAATTATAAGCGTGCCATTTGGACTTATGTAGCTCCAAAAAATCTATTTCGAGTGTAGGGAGGTCAGAATCCAACAGCATCTGCAGTCCTTTTTCAGCCTCTGAATAAGATTTTTGCTCAAGTCCCTCAATTTCGGGCAGAAAATACCTAAAATCACAAAAAAATACACAAACTCATAGTAAAGTCTAAAAATGTGAATTTTGCTTAAAAACTAATAAAAATATACTAAAAACTAAATGAATCATGCTAAAAACTATCTAAAAATAATGCCAAAAAGCGTATAAATTATCCGCTCATCAGGAACCCAAGAGATACACACTCAATCTAACGTAGAACAGAAGTGGTTGTTAGGCACGCGTTCATAAGTTGAGAATGGTGGTGAGTGTCACGGATCATCATATTCATCATGTTGAAGTGCGAATGAATATCTTAGAATAAAAACAAGCGTGATTGAATAGAAAACAGAAATAATTGCATTAATCCATCGAGACACAGCAGAGCTCCTCACCCCCAACCATGGGGTTTAGAGACTCATGCCGTAGAAGATACAAATTCAGATGTAAAATATCATGAGGTGCAAAATGAATCTCTAAAAGTAGTTTTTATACTAAACTAGTAACCTAGGTTTACAGAAAATGGGTAAACTAAGATAGATAGTGCAGAAATCCCCTTCCGAGGCCCACTTGGTGTGTGTTTGGACTGAGCATTGAAGCTTTCACGTGCATAGACTATTCCTGGCATTAAACGCCAGCTTTGGTGCCAGTTTGGCATTTAACTCCAACTTTTATGCCAGTTCTGGCGTTTAATGCCAGAAAAGAGTAAAAAGCTGTCATTTAGACGCCAATTTGCGCTATCAAATCTCAGGCAAAGTATGGACTATTATAAATTGCTGGAAAGCCCAAGATGTCTACTTTCCAATGCAATTGAGACCGTGCCAATTGGGCTTCTGTAACTCCAGAAAATTTATTACGCGTGCAGGAAGGTCAGAATCCAACAGCATCTGCAGTCCCTTTTCAGCCTCTGAATCAGATTTTTGCTCAGGTCCCTCAATTTCAGCCAGAAAGTACCTGAAATCACAGAAAAACAAACAAACTCATAGTAAAGTCCAGAAATGTGATTTTTGCATAAAAACTAATAATAATATACTAAAAAGTAACTAAAACCTATTAAAAGCTACCTAAAAACAATGCCAAAAAGCGTATAAATTATCTGCTCATCATCAACCTAATGAGTTCGAAAATGATGAGTAAATAAAGGAAAAGATATATATATATATCCTTTATTTACTCATCATTTTCGAATTCATATTATATATATATTTGAAATTAATGAGAAAAGAGAAAAACAGTAAAATGACACCAAACTTAGAATTTTTAGATCAAAACAAAGAAACAACAAGAAAACTTTGAATGTTAAGATGAACACCGAGAACGCTTTGAAGATCAAGATGAACACCAAGAACAAATTTTGAAAATTTTTAAGAAAATAAAAACTCAAAGGACACCAAACTTAAAATATGAAACTAGACTCAAACAGAAAACTCTAAACCAACAAAAATAAATTATTCTTAATCTAAGCAACAAGATGAACCGTCAGTTGTCCAAACTCGAACAATCCCCAGCAACGGCGCCAAAAACTTGGTGCACGAAATTGCAATCACACCTTTGCAACTCCGTACGACTAACCAGCAAGTGCACTGGGTCATCCAAGTAATACCTTATGTGAGTAAGGGTCGATCCCACGGAGATTGCTGGCTTGAAGCAAGCTATAGTTATCTTGTAAATCTTAGTCAGGAGATTAGTGATAAAAATGATTTTGTTGCAAAAAGTAAAAGAGCATGAAATGAATGATATTTGTTATTCAGTAATGGAGAACAGGTTGAGGTTTTAGAGATGCTCTATCTTCTGAATCTCTATTTTCCTACTGTCTTTCTCTCTCAAACGCGCAAGGCTCCTTCTATGGCAGGCTGTATGTTGGTGGATCACCATTGTCAATAGCTACCATCCGTCTTCTCAGTATAAATGGTCCAGGTATAGTTTCTGTACGGCTAATCATCTGTCGGTTCTCACTTGTGTCGGAATAGGATCTCTTTATCCTTTTGCACACTGTCACTACGCCCAACATTTGTGAGTTTGAAGCTCATCACAGTCATCCCTTTCCAGACCCTACTCAGAATACCATAGACAAGGTTTAGACTTTCTGGATCTCAGGAATGCTACCAATTGGTTCTATCCTCTACCACGAAGGTTCTAATCTCACGGATTCGAATGCTCTGTTGTCAGGAGAGGCAAGCCAAACTCGTGGATCAGAAACTAAAGAGATACGCACTCAAGCTGTCGCCCAATGACTATGTTGAGCTCAGATAGAACGGAAGTGGTCGTCAAGCACGCGTTCATAAGTTTGAGAATGATGATGATTGTCACAGATCATCACATTCATCCTATTGAAGTACAAGTGAGTATCTTAGAACGGAAGCAAGCGTGATTGAATAGAAAACAGTAGTAATTGCATTAAATCATTGAAACACAGCAGAGCTCCTCACCCCCATCTATGGGGTTTAGAGACTCATGCCGTAGAAGATACAATATGAAATGTAAAAAATGTCATAAGTGCCTAAATGAATCTCTAAAAGTAGTTTTGATACTAAACTAGTAACCTAAGTTTACAAAAATTGAGTAACTAAGTACAGATACTGCAGAAATCCACTTCCGGGTTCTACTTGGTGAGTGTTTGGGCTGAGATTTGAAGCTTTCACGTGCATAGGTCATTCCTGGAGTTAAACGCCAGCTTTGGTGCCAGTTTTGGTGCTAGTTCTAGCGTTTTTTGCCAGAAAAGGGTTTCTAGCTGGCGTTAAATGCCAGTTTGGGCCATCAAATCTCAGGCAAAGTATGGGCTATTATACATTTCTAGAAAGCCCAAGATATCTACTTTTCAACGCAATTGAGAGCGCACCAATTGAGCTTCTTTAGCTCCAGAAAATCCATTTCGAGTGTAGGAGGGTCAGAATCCAACAGCATCTGTAGTCCTTTCTCAGCCTCTGAATCATATTTTTGCTCAAGTCCCTCAATTTCAGCCAAAAAATATCTGAAATTACAGAAAAACACACAAACCCATAGTGAAGTCCATAAATGTGATTTTTGAATAAAAATTAATAAAATCACAACAAAAAGTGAATAAAACATGCTAAAAACTATATGAAAATACTACCAAAAAGCGTATAAAATATCCGCTCATCAACTGGCGTGTGCCTGCGCACAACCTACTGTGCGTACGCACAAGAACCACAAAGCTATGTGTGTGTACGCACAAAATCCTGTTCGTGCACCCAAGAAGAAAATCAGCAAGTGTGCGTACGCACACACCTATGCATACGCACAAGTTCCAGCACGTGACTCTTTTAATGCAAATCGTTGGGGGCAATTTTTGGGCCTCTAGGGCCCAATTTTGGATCTTCTAAAGCTGATTGAGTGCTATATCAAAGAAGGCTTCCTTCCATGTGAAGGGAGGGAGCAATTAGGGTTACTTTAGCATCATGTAGTTCATTTTCTAGAGAGAGAAGCTCCTCCTTCTCTCTAGAACCTAGGGTTTTTAGTTTAATTTCCATGCCATTTCTACTTTTAATTCTTGTTTTCATCTAGTCTCTTCTACCTTTTCTTGTTCTATTGTCTTAATTTCCTTTGTTTATCTTGTTAATTTCTCATTTTAGTTACCTTTTATGTTTATGCACACTCTTGTTATTTTAATTTTCAATTAATGCGATTTATGTTTTATGTTCATTTATTGCTTTCTTTAGTTGTTGTTATCATTTTCTTGCCTTTGGTAGTTAGCTTTTATTTTTAATGCAATTTAATATTATTTTATTTTCATGCACACCAAGTATTTGATAAAATGCTTGGCTTAGTTTTTACTTAGTTTTTCTTCACTCTTGGCTTGGAATTGATGACCTTGGTGACCCTTGAGTCATTGATGTCCATTCTTGTTTGATATATTACAATAGTTAAGTGATTTGGTTTCCCTTGACTCTAAGTGACCCAATAGTGTTGACTTAGGACTTAGGGATTGGAATCAACTATGCCTATTTGACTTGTCCTCGATGTAGGGTTGACTAGGTAGGATTAACTCTTCATAATCATCATGTGTTTGTGGTCAATGGCTAGGATAGGTAACCAGCTCTCAATTACTTGCCAAGAGGTTTTTATTGCATTTGAATTCCCCTTTTCCTTGGTTAATCACCCTTGAATTTACTTGCTTTGAGTTTTGATTTCCTCACATGCTTATTTGCTTTCTTGAATTTTAATTTCTTGCTTCTTGCCATCACAAACCCCTTGCCTCCCTCAGAGCCAATAATTAAACACTTAATTGCAATTCCTAGGGAGAACGTCTGGGAAATTCAAACTCCCGGTTATTTTGTATTGATTGTGACATCCTTTGAATTAACATTTGATTATGAGAATTCATTGTTGGTTTGGACTATGCAACTAATGAATTGATTCTTGTTTTGATTGATTCTTAACCGGCAATAATTTTCATTTATCACATATGCGAGACTCCTGTTTTGCTGAAAAATTATTTTTCTTTACTTTTCAAGGATTATCTAGCCTTCCAAACATTCTTTAAGTACCGTTTAAGAACACTATCTAGTAATTAGGTCCTAATATTACTAAAGATAGGTTAATGACTTAATTGCATAAACTTTTGTATGAGTTTAGAAGATGGAGACTTTGGTTTTCGAAGTACTGAGGATGGACTAGTCGGGAAATTCTGGTGGAGTGCTATTGTGATGATGAACTTGTGAACTTGAGGAATTGAGAAGTTGTTGGGACTTGGAAATGAATGAGTATGGTTAATGAGGTTGATGACTTGACTATGAATGGAACTTGCTGGATATTGAGAGTGTGCCAGGCACTATATCCTTGGAACGATAGTGTGCAGGCACTATATCCTTGGAATGATTTGTGATGAGACTGTTGAGCTATGCACCTAACAAGGATGGTAGGTTAATCTCGCTTGTCGAGGTCGTAGCGACGACGTAAGAACGGTAGGTTAATCCCGCTTACATTGAGATGTGAGGGCTGGGGTGGTATCCCGCTCATATAACCGTCTCTACCGCAAGAGTGTTTCAAGCACTATATCCTCGGAATGAGCATGCAAGTGTGTCAGGCACTATCCTCGGAACGATAGTGTGCCAAGCACTATATCCTCGGAACAAAAGCGTGCCAGACACTATATCCTCAGACGTGGTAGGAAGGCTACATCTAGGAGGATGTGTCGGGTTGACAATTATGGACCGACAAGTGATATCACAAGCCAATAGGACAGGCATTCATCATGTGCATCTTCTAACTGTTTGTTTGCTTTACTTAACTTCTGTTATGCCTACATGAATCACATGTTTTACTTGCTATTTGTTTTACTTGTTGTATATGCAAAATTACTTATGTTTTACTTGCCTGCAATTACTTGTGCTTTCTACTAGGATTGAGGAGGCTCGGTAGGCGGTGGCGATGGGATCACATGGAGGTTAGGCTGGCGAAGGCTATGGGATAGTGGTGTTATGTTAGTTAGAAATTCCTTAAGTTAGAATTGCCTTTGGCGTCCCAGAACCTTACATCTTATATATTGGGCACTGTTACCATACTGAAACCTCTGGTTCTCATACCATATGTTATTGTTCTTTTTCAGATGCAGGTCGTAACCCACCTCGGTGAGTTACGGGATGGTAACAAAATGGAGGATCTTTATCATCTTTTGTATTTTTGGATATTCTGTTGTAGTTCTCTCACTTTTGTACTTTATATTTTGTTTCCTTAGAGGCTAAACTTGAGAGACAGGATGTATATGCTGTTTTAAATCAAACACTCTGTTATGTCTGTATATGTCTAGTCGGCCTAAACTCCGCGGGCTGCAGCTAGTATCCTTTGGCTATTATACTTATATATTTCTATATTCTGGTGATCATTTGTATCCTTGTCTTATATATCTTATCATTTACGCTTTTAGTTATCGTGTGAACGCTTCTCACTTTTCAGTCTCTATTTTGAGCTTTATTCCTTCATTGAGCTTCTAATATTGTTAATTCTTTCTATATATAATATTATATGAGTTTTAAAAATATCGTGGTACTTTGTTATCCTTTGTTTTACGGCATTAGGTAAGGCTTAGGGTAACAGGATGTTATACTGTGCTATACAGAATTGAACATTTTATGTTTATGTTGTTTGTGGAATAATTATGTTGTTTTTTAGGATGATTGCGTTGTTTGTATTGAATTTTTAATTTACATACTTATTAGGTTATAGAATAATGTTGCATCTTTTTGCTAATCTATATTTAGGATTGGGTATCTACGGATTGAGAATAGATAAGATTAAGGTTAGCATATTCTTAACCCGTAAGTAGGATAGGGCTCAACCTGCCAGTAGGATTAGGGTTGGGTCCAAATCCTACCCTACCCTATCATTACTACCTATACAAACTTGTATATATAAGGTAGATGCAGAAAATTAAATAGGATTCTTTAGAGTTTGAAAAAAAAATGAAGAAAGAAATAAAAGAGGGATCATGGCTAGAGCTTGGCCATGTGATTTGAGTGGGTTGGAGTCTACTATTGTTAATCTTGTCTATGCATGCTATCACTCACTTTTTTTTCCTTTGTTTTTTCAAAAATGTATATTTAATATATATTTAAAAATATTTATAATTATATATTTTTAGAATTTTATGTCATTTTTTATTATTTTAAATAAAAATTGAATGTACAACTGTAAATATTTCTAAAATGCATATTAAATATACTCTAGAAATATATAAATATTTTTATTTAATTTAACTTCTTTAGATTTATATTTACTTTTTTCTATAATATGTTTCACTCCTTATATTTATATATATATATAGACACTGAAGAGATGATATATTCAAGTTTTAAAATATTAAGACGCAATTGCCATAATTTTTAAGATTATAAAATATTTAATTATAGATTTATAAATGTCAAATTGTTAATATTTATTATAATCTCTTTAGTATTTGCTAAAATATTTTATTATAGTTGTAAGAATTGAATTGAATTGATCGATTTGACTAAAAATAGGGGTGCACAGACCCGGCCCGGTTCGAAGGTCCGACCCGGTCTCGAACACTTTAGGGGCTAATTTGGTGTGATTTCATCGGGTTTAGGGTTGGGTAAGGGTCTCAAAAATAGACCCGGTCATTATTTCGGGTCGGGTCTGGGTTATAGCTCGGGTCACCCGAAGTCGGCCCGGTGGCCCGGTCATCATACACAATTAATATTTTTTGTTATTAGTGATGGATCATGACTATTCTTATGTGAAATTTAAGTATTGTAAACCTTAATAGTTTGTGTTATTAGTCATTATAAGACTATAAGTTAATGTTTTATGTTTAGAATGCATAAGACTTTAGACTAATGCATAATATTGTGTTATTTGTATTGATTTAAATATTTGGTATTATTAGACAATATTAGTATTGATTGTGGTTTTGCTTTAGTATTGATTGTGGTTATGCTTTAATTTTAAAGAAGGGTTGGTTCTTGTTATATTTTTCTAAGTGAATTTTACCATGTTAAATAATGGTTGGAGTCTTAGAAATTTGGATATTTTTACATGTTAGCTTACAAGAAGGTATCAACGTAATGTAATGTTAACGGCCCGGTTTCACCCGGTTTTCACCCGATATAATTGTGGCCCGAAAGTGTATTGGTTTCATCGGGTCTAGGGTCGGGTTCGGGTCTAATAAATAGACCCGGTGTATATTTCGGGTCGGGTCTGGGTCCTATCAAACCCGGCTTCACCCGACCCATGTATACTCCTAACTAAAAAATTGATAAACCAATAATTTAACCGATTCGATTGAAAATTTGGATTAAAAACGTAATTAAATCACCAAAAATCTAACGGTTCGTCACAAATCGACCAAAATCAGCCAGTTCGATGCAAATTCGTTAACTGACTAGTTCTGCCGTGCTCCTATTCCGTAGAGTGCTCCAAGCTTCTTGGTAGCTCGAGGATTACTCAGCTACTCCTTTAGCTCGAGGAATACTCCTGTACTATTTTATGTGCTAGTTATTATATATATATATATATATATATATATATATATATATTATATACGTATACAACTGAATTATTTTATATTTATTTAATTTAATTTTAGTTTTATATTTATTTTTTTAATTTATAATTTTTTAGAATTTATACAATTATTAAAATAAATATTAAATATCTTAATATTTATATTTATATATTAAAATGTTAGTAAAGATATTTATTTTAAATTTTGTAGAGTATTGGGTGAAGTAGTAGATCTTTAGGATTTCGATTTGAGAGTGGATCTTTTTTAGTGAAAAAAAAAAACTATATAGTGTTTAGTGTTTGATCTCACCATTCATTGGTCTCTCTCTTATTAATTTCTGGTCCCACTTATAGAATTAAAGGTGAGAAATCACACTTTATTCTCTCGAGTAAAAAAAATAAAGAGGATCTTTTTTTTCTACTTAGTACTAATTAGTAGGGACATATAAGTATCATCATTAAATTTTGCATGATAAATTCATAGAGGGACATAACGTGTGCACAGTTTACTATCATGGAGAAGCAAATTGTTTATTTTTTTCAAGCACTAATTAATTCGAACTCGAAAACTTCAAGGACTTAACTGTTATTTTACTCATTTTTTTTACTCTTATATTTTTTATATATATAAAATTGATTCTATCGATTCAACCAGTAATTTATGGATTGAACTAGTAAACTAATAAATCAATAATTTTACCGGTTCGATCACCAATTCGATTCTTACTACTTTAATTTTACTGGTGAAAAAAAAAATCCATAATATTCTTTTAATATTTACAAATATTTTTGTAGGACCACTTATCTTCTAACATTATAACTGAGTAATTCACAAGTATACATAGATATTCAAAATTAATAAGTATCTTTGAAAGAACAATAAACAAACAATCACAGTATAAAAAATGTTTAGTTTAATTTAACATAAACCTTTTCTTCGTTACAATTTAATATGTATATTAATAATAAAATTTTTACCCATAATTATTGGGTTGACATAAAATCTATGGCTTTTGGTTAATTAAATTAGCTTTCTTAAATAATAGTAACTTTATCTATCAAACCTGATTTTCAAACATTATTTATGTTTTTAATATGTGTAATAACTAATAATAATGCAATGCTACTATGTCAATAAACCAATTATATAATGAGGCTAACACTAAATATGCATATTTTGTAAGAATAAAACAAATTATTTAAAATTATTAATTTTAAAATTAAAGTTAAAATTCAAATTCAAAATATATTTAAAATTTTTTTAAAGGAATTGTTTTATTCTATTCTTAAAGTAAGAAGAATCATTATTAAGGACAATATTTCTTTCTTTTTAGGCTTATGTTTTGTTTTGTTCTCTTCAAGACTAAAGGAATTTTTTTCTGTTAGGTTATTTGAATCTTACCATATGTTTATCAGATTTAAGTGGCCATCAAATGCATTGGATGATATAAAAATAATTTCTTTCAAATTGGATCTATGGTCAATAGACCTGCTAGAGGAATTAGGTCTAATTTAAATAAATAATTTAATTAAACTTTTTAATAGGTTAAATAATAACTAATTATATTAAAAATAATTTATAAATAAGTTATTTTGTATTTGGATTTTTAATTCTAAAAATATTTATTTTAAAAAAATATGATAAAAAGTTTTTTATTTTAAAAAAAAATAAATTTTTTTAACTTTTTTATAAACTCTTAAATAACTTTTTAAAAAAATACAATTTGATTTTAAAAATTATACCAAACATTAAAACTATTACTTTTCATAAATCAAAACTCAAAAATTATTTTTGAAGTTTTACAAACGGAACTTATTTGTGTTATGTAAGCTTCGCTTTTCAATTTCTTTGTACTCTAATGTACTCGGACAAAAATAAAATAGTGAGGCGACTTGGCTACATCATCAACCATAAGATAGTGAGAGAGAAGGAAAAATAAAACAAAGAAAAGATTTTTTTTATTCTATTATGTTTTTTCTCTGCCACTCAATTTAATATTTCGGATAATATAATTGAAGAGTTAAAAGAACATAACGCTCAACAGTACACTACTCTCACTCATGGCTACCACACCACTCTTCTTGCCACCACCAATCATCACTAGTGCTGTCATCACCCACCGTACCTCTGTATCACTCTTCCCTAAGTTTCTGACTCCACACCGCAGACCAATCACAAAGCTTCGTGTGTCTTCCTCTCCTACCAACAAACCCCCTAGCACCACCACAACCCCAGCTTCCAGCCCATCAAAACCCGCGGGTGAAATTATATTTTTTGACGGCGGAGCCCACTACGGAGATCTCTTGGCCAACCTTCTCCTTGGATTCACCTTGTTGTGGCTCCCTCTGACTCTTGCTGCGGTGTCCCGTGCTTTCAACTTGAGGTATAGGTTTACCAACCTTAGAGTGACTGTTATCTCTGGTCTCACCGGTGAGGACCGCAGCGATTTTTCCTATTCAGTTGTCAAAGATGTTCAGGTGACATTATCTTTAAATTCTAAATTGTATATAATTCAGTGATATTAATCTTTGGACTCTCAAGTGTCGTATATATTAAGGGTGAAAACAAAATTCAGTTAGTAGGTTGTACATTGTGCAATTAGTTAGAGCCAGAATTCAGTTAGTTATTGAATGATTCGAAGAGATTCTTGATTTGAGATGCAAGTGTGGTGTAGACACTTATTCTCTAGACTTACAATCAAATGCAACACTTCCTTCTTTTTCAAGTTATCTATTTCTATTTTGCTTTTTTTTTTCTAATTTCAGCAGCGTCATCATTCTTTGAGCTAATATTGTTTTTTCAAATCACATCTTGTTTTAGTATATTCATATAGTTAGATCTTACAGGAATTTATTACAAATTACTGCTTGAACACTTCTTGCAATTTTGGGATTCAATATTTAGTATGTTAATTTCAAGAATAAGGGTGATTCAAGTATGTTCTGTAGCCTAATTACTGATCATGGTGTCATTGAGTATAATATGATTATTAGATGAACATGAATTATGAATGTTTTTGTATCTTAACATGCAAGAATTATTCTAATAATTGAATGGTAGATTATGTCTATATGTCTAGTCATCTTAATTCAGTATTGAGTCCACACTACTCACAAATAAGGCTCCACAGCGTATACAAGTTTTTCACGGCCATCCCAATTAAGGATTTTAAAATTTAGTTAATCTCGCTAAATTTTAGGTTAACATCAAAACATATCTTACATTTATTAGTTATGCCATTTGTATTTAAGTTTCTTCCTGAAATCTAACTTTTAATTGAAAGAGTAAATGAGCTTGAATATGATGATCTAAATGTAGATATTTTAGTTTTTATGATGAATCTTTTTTTGATTGAATGAGTACTGAAATTCATACTTTCAGGTAGTGCCAAGATTCATTGGTGAGTGGGGTGACATTGTGATCACCTTGAAAGATGGCACCAAGGTACACCTTAGGAGCGTTCCAAAGTTCAGGGAGATTGCCCGTTATTGTCTTGCCATGGCTGAAAAGCCCACTGTTTTGAAAGAGAGTGGTCCTAAAGGATTTTGAGATTCTTTTAATACAGGATTTTGGTATCTAAAAAATTGTTTTCGTGAGCCGTATACAATGTAAGGATGATTAATTTTCTTTCATTATCATTTTGACTTAACAATGATAGTTATTCAATTCTGTATAATATAATAGTCAAATCAATAGTATTTAATATTTATAATAAATATTTGAAATGTTATAGGATATATGTTTGATGTAAATTTTGTTTTCTATTATTATTTTGACTCAAGCATAATATCATTTATTTATAACTATAATTGTCATATCAGTAGTATTTAATCTTTACCATAAATATTTGGAATGTTATAAGATAATGATATACTATTCATTTCTTGTCTAAAAATTTGTAAAGTTAATATGGTAATAAAATTTGCTGTGTATGTCATGTAATTGTTGTTAAGATAGTTTTTTTTCCTGGTAGTGTAGTAGTGATTTCAATTGGAATATTCATTGCATTGAACTTGAAAGTTTAGATTCCCTGACTTTAGTATTCAGTATATAATTTTAATTTGACTAACTTTAATATGATTTTTTTTTTCAAAGGTAAAGTATTTTACTAAAAGGATAAAATAGAGAATGTCCATGTTTAGGACATGGTACAATTTTAGTATGATTTTGTGTATTCCCTATCTATTAAGTTCTTAACAATGCCACATTTTGGTATGTTTTTGTATGAATGTTTTTGGATATAAATAATAGCATTAATAATAATAATAATAATAATAATAATAATAATAATAATAATATGATATTAGAATTTAGAATATATTTATATTAATTGATGGCAAGGATAGAAATAGGTTAAAAACATAAGATATAATTATACAATGCAGAGTACACTCTTATACTCAATTTTTCACAGTTATCATATTTTCCATGCATTTCAATATTAATAAAAACCAAAAACAATTTATATCAAAATTTCTATCCATGTAATTGCAGTAACTTTAAAATTTTATTTCAATAAGAAAATCGATAAAGATGGGTACATTATCAGTTTGCTTTAATTTTCTTTAATTTTTTACATTATATAATACTAACTACTGAAACATCTTTTACATGTTCAATAAGCACGTAAAGGGTTTTGTTTAGAATTCCATTTGACCATATTGAAAGGCGTTTCTTTTCAAGTACCTTAATTTAGTGCCCACAATCTATCTTAACTCCTCTGCTGATTGGAACATAAATGTTCCAAATAGATAGTATGGAACATGTGTAAGCTTTCCTATGGTTTAATTTAATAGCTACAAGACTCATCGACATTTTGACTCATGATCCTCAACATTTAACATCATACATGTCATGATGTCTCGAAATTTGTAATACATTTTTTGTAAATACAATTTCATTGAAAAACAGCAGCCCAGCCAGTTACAATAATGGATACATATAGAAAATTAAGGAGTATAAACTAATCCTACAATTTTAAACAAAATCTATATAGTAACAAGAACTCCAGACGCACGGCAATATGACATCACACTACTCTTACTGATCATCTGAACTCTGAAGGAATACAAGTTAGATCTCTAATCTTCGAATCTAAAGCTACGCTCAGCCCTTTTTTTCCCCAATGTATATATGTAAATTCACCATGATCAAATAGCTTCTGTGAAAATAATTCCGCCCTCATGCATTTCTTAAGCTCAGGATAATTACTACAAAATTCTTAGTGTTTCCATGGTAGTCTCATTTGAGGGTCGCCTAACAACTCCAATGCTGTGATCATTTATCCACATTTTGGCTTACCCCACGGAATTATCAATTAACCATAGCCATCTACTTTTTTTTGTACATTCAAAAATAATCCTCCATTATTTGCTCTTTATCACTAATCAAAGCATGGATGACTAGATGAATGAGTCATTGAGAAGCTTGCTATCGCCTATCGTTGCAAAGATGACAAAATTAACCTTTGAAGGGAAGCACATGAAGGTGGATATTTATCCTTTGCTGACATCAACGACCTGACCAATTCTTCAATTTGTTGGGTCAGCATGAAAATATCTTCAGCTGAATTCTTTGTCGCCCATTCCTCTATTATTCTGTACAAATTATCCAACCTCGTAAGAACCAATCAATGCAATAGATGTAAAGGAGGCAAATGGATATCGAGTTTGAGACCATGAATCCAAGTCCTTCGGTTCATAACAAACCCTATTTACTTATGACTACCTTAACTGAAGACACTTTGTTTGTTCAGTAATTTACCATTCTCACATTTCAATGTAGCATTATTAACCAGTTATCATCTTTACCCTCCACACAACGTTAAGCACTAAAGATAACGAAACATTTACACCAAGGGTATTTTGATAAAGAATTTTGCAATCAGTCTTGAATTTAGGTTCCTTAAATTCCTGTGTAAACGGCTCAAGCAACAGATATTATGAACCAGAGGTACCAGCTATCCTTAACTGTTTGGGCTTATCTCATATTGAATTCTTTACATCTAAGACAAACAACAATTAATTTTTAAAAAGAGCAATATAGATCTGAAGGAGTAAGACTGAAGTTATAGATGCTCCTAAGTTTAAAGCCCAAGCCAACAACTTCGAAGAGAATAAAGAATTAAAAACTTCAAACTTGATAACTGACCTTAATTGAGTTTCATCTCCAGTCATGCAGTCAGAAAAAAGTACCTTGATGATGGGCTGTAACTGTAATTTAGGAAGTATATTTTCATCCCCAGTGCCTGTACAACTGCCAAAACATGACCAATTGTCTGGATTTAAAAGAACAATTTGCAGGACAGGGGATTTAGTGTTTAGCTCTCTTATAACAAACCGGAAGGAAGATTCAGCACTTGCACACTCCACCAACTGATTTGCAAACATTCTGTCTACTGTATAGTTGCTGGAAACGAATATAATGCATCAGAATTATTTCAGTTCATCCATATTGACAATCAAACCTAAGAATAAATTCAACTCTCATGCTCTAAATAAAAAAGATAAATAAATAAACTAAACTGAACTCTTAAGGTTTGTTCCACTAAAACTGCCATAAGCATTGAAGCAATATATATATATATATAGCTTTAGCTAAAGGAGCTAGCCATTACAAAGATAAAATAGCTCCTAGTAATAGAATCTGGAATATAGGAAAGACCAGGAAATGCTGTAAATTATAGATAACCAGAGCAATCGAATGGGTTGAATAGTTTACTAAATGGGTCATGGAGGTGATGAATCTTTTAATAGTTTTTTTTTTTATGAATCATCAAAAGCAAATTAATCATTTGTTACCTATCTCCATCATGATCCAGTCCAAAGCATCCAATTTTCACCCCACATTTTGCATGCACATATTTAAAATGGCCTAGCTAATATACATATGGAAGGAATTTATAGAAAAATAACATTTTGAAATTTCCATTGATAGTAAAAGCAATAGAGATTCACTTTCTCTATGAAATCCATCTATTTTTTGTATTAAGGACACTTGTCAACAATATCCTACTTAAAATGAGCAGCTGGAAAGGAATAAAGATAAAATGTCACTCACAAAAGTATTCAAATAAAAAAAGTACCCAGATACTTGTTTTAGGATCCTCAATATATGTTACCTCCCTAAAAACATTTTAGCATCAACAATTTATTTGATGCTCAAGGATCATAGTTCTTTTACTCAAACTTCTTTATCACAATCAGCTGCATTTGTGTTATTAGGGCACAATTCAGAAAAATCATTCATGTTTTTTCTTTTTGATATAGAAGAATTATCTTGGCTAACCTGAATATGTCACCTGATCCTCCATTTGGCACACAGGTTGATATACAACATTTGATTAATCGTACTCCTCCATCTACAGGAGCAAGGCCCTCACAACAGGGGTAGGCTCCAAGAAGAGACCTGCATTGAGGGCATTTAAATTCATGCCAATCAATATCATTTGAAAGATTTGAAGATCTAGCCATGAAAACATCTTCAAGAAACCCATTGAGGAAAGATCTCTTATTTCCTAGAATTTCCATGTCTTCATCCCCAAGAATACTAGCCTTATGAACACAACAATTAGGAGTGATGGCCACATCTTCAGCCCCATCTGAATCTGGATGTGAATTAGAGAAGTCACTATTATTAGGCTTATTCACAGTGACTTCATGTCTCAAATTCACAGAAAGCTTTTCATTCTGAGGAAATGTAAACCTTGAATTCTCATTAAAAGTACATATCACTTGACTTGTATCAGTATGATTGAAGGTTGAGGTGCTTTCCTTGGTTAATCCAGAGGTTATTGTGGCTTTGCAGACAATTTCATCTGCAAGGTTATCGACGACAGAATCACACCCTTTTTGTGCACACACTTCAGGAAAATTAGATTCCAGCAGATCATCCTTGCAAAGAGTGACAGATGTATAGCTCAATAGGCATATCCCCTGTGAACATGCATAAGAATTAGCATACCTTACCACCAGCTTCTCACTTATACCACCAAATGAACAACAACAAGCCCCGAACCAGTTGTCGGCAACCTCCCTCCAATTCGCTGATGGCATTTCAACAAAATTCCTAAATACGTGATGTAGACGGAAAATGAGAATGCCGAAGATATTTAAATATAAAAAACTATATGAATTAGCAATCCCAGGTTTACTGGTATTAAAACTGTAAGTGATGAAGTCTCATCAGTTTGCTTTCTTGTATTTGAACCATAAAGCAACTATGTCTGCACTTCATGGCTAAACTATCTATGAAAAGTCAACAAAATACTAGATAATCAATATTTCTTTTTTTTTCTTTTTTTTTTTTATTTAAATGAGAAGTATAAAATCTTACCTCAGAGGATATCTGTTTAATTGGAATGAGCATCTTCTGCAATAGAAGTCTACTTCTCCTTTAGAAGATAAACTTTCAACATCTGAACCCAAAAAAAAAAAAAAAAAAAAAAAAAAAAAACTGTTATAACATCAACATCTTCTATAATGCAAACACAAAAGAAGCAACAAGAAAGAACAAAAATTATTGGCCAAAATGAACACAAAGAAACTAGCTAACACATAATAGAAAGAACACATTCTTCAATGTAAGGAAACAACGAACGAGGAAAGTAAGCAATTGTCAGAGATTAACAGAGGTAACATAAACAATTATACCATGCAAAAGTCAATGCAATTGTCACAAACCCCTCAACACGAAGTTGCAAGAAAAAAACATAAGGCCCCAAAATGGCACCAAATAAGCAACATTTTAAGATTACCAGATTGCATTTTGAGAGGCCTGGAGGCACCGGGCAACAGATTTTGGAGGTCGTCGGGCAGGCAGGAAAGGATGGGGTGATTCACAGGAAGGAGGAGGCAGAGTTTCACCTCAATGTGATCGCTGAGTGCCCGGAAGATCACCGGTGACTCCCTGTCAACCAAAACCCTTGGAACCGGAACGCTGAGCTTGGAGGGTGCAGCGCCATCAGAGTCAGACCATTCCACGGATAGGACAGAGTGTGGGGAAGTAAATTTGACACTGAGATTGTAGCATTGGAGGGAAGGGTTGAAGGTGGTGTCAGTGGTGAAGAGCAATAGGCGAAGTGTTGGGGTAGGCGATTGTGCTTCCCAGGTGAATCGCCACATCTGTGTTGTGCTGTGTTCGGTGTCACTGTTACCAACCATGGTTGCAGTTGCAAGCTTGAGATCTTTCCTGTGCTCTGAAGGGTGAAAAAAGTTTTGGTAAAAGAGGCTAATATTTCGATAATGAAAGCGTAATTCTCTGTAGTAAAAGGATGAAAGGTTCACAATTTATGGGACAAAGGATCCTTGCAAGCACTATATGCTGCAACTCACATTTCACATCAACCACATAAAACCATACTGACTTCTATTTATTTCTTTTCCAAAAGACTTACTTCATTTTAAAAATGTGTGTGGTGTAGCTGACCAAATTATGATGCTTTTAAAAATTTCTTCATCATATGTAATATGATTTATGCAGAGATGTAACATAAAAGATTCTTCACCAAATGCTGGAAATTAAATTGGTAACTAATCCTGTCACATTAACTGACATTACTATTCAAAGCATTAATAAGAATTAGCTTAGGAAACTAACACGCGACAATGACAGAGAAGGGAGCCAGCGACGGTGACGGAAGCTCGGCTGCGCGGAAACAACCCCCTCCTCCCATTGCTCGTCGCGTTCTCTCTCTCTCTCTCTCTCTCTCTCTCTCTCTCTCTCTCTCTCTAGCTCGACGGCGGCGGCGGAGGCGATGGCTTCTTCCGCCGTCGCTTTCTCCTTTTCTTCTCTCTTTTACGACGGGCTCAACCTCCTCTGTCCCCTTCTCTGCTTCTCTCAACCGAACTGTCTCTCTCAGCACGACTGTGACCTAGCGACAGCACCACCCCTCCCCGCCATCGCTTCCCTCTACCCTTTCTTCTTCTTCTTCTTCTTCTTCTTCTTCTTCTTCTTCACCTGTCCCTTGTGTTCTTCTGGTTCTCCCTGTCTTCTTTCTTTTCGTGCCCCCTTCTCCCTCTCTGTGAGTGTGTTATAATAAAATTAGGGTAATTGGAAAAAGAATAACGTGGATACTACATAAAAATTTTACAATTGTCCTTACCAAGATATATTTTTTTGACCAGGGAAGTAACATTTGTGATTGGTTGCCATCAATTAGATATCAATGATAATTTAATGGTATGACATTGGTGTGAGATTTTATTCAATGGTTCACTTTTTTCTGCTTATTACATGCTAGCTAAAATACAATAAAATTGTTGGCTCCCTAAATTTTTTCCTTTTTTTCTTATTAGATAATCAATTATATGGTTTGATTTTGATGTGTTATAAAAATATTTTTTTTTAGAGAAATTCTCCATATACAAGCATTTTTTTATACAAGTCTTTACAAGTTATTATATTAACGCGCTTGAACGTTACTGCACGTTCTTCTTCCTCTTCCTCTTCTTCTTTTTTTCTTTCGTTTCTTACTTTCTCTTTCTCCTTCTTCAACCGTTACTGCACAATTTCACTGCATCGTCTTCTTCTTCTTGCTGCATATTCTTCTTCCTCTTCCTCCTCTTCTTCTTCTTCTTTTTTTTCGTTTTTTGCCTTCTCTTTCTCCTTCTTCATTTACGTGCTTTTCTCTTTGTTTTCTTTTTTCGTTATTCTTGATTTCCATTATTTTTTGATATCAAGCTCTGAAATCATTTTTGAAGAAGAAGAAGCAGCAGAATATGAGGAGGAGAAAGAGAAAGAGTTCTGAATTATGCATAAAGTGTCCTTTGGGTGTATTTTCTATAATCGTTTGGGTGTATTTTCTGTAATCGTTTGGGTGTATTTCTGAAGTTTCATTATTTTCAAAACGATTTCAAATCTTGATTTCAGAAACCATGAAAATCAAAAAAAAAGAAGTAAGAATACCAGTAATAAACGAGTAAAACAACTAATGAAAAGGCAAAGAGAATAACGAAGAAATATCGTTTGGGTGTATTTTCTATAATCGTTTGGGTGTATTTTCTATAATCGTTTGGGTGTATTTCTGAAGTTCTATTATTTTCAAAACGATTTCAAAGTTTGATTTCAGAAACCATGAAAATCGAAAAAAAAGAAGCAAGAATACCAGTAATAAATGCAAGTAAAACAACTAATGAAAAGGCAAAGAGAATAACGAAGAAATATCGTTTGGGTGTATTTTCTATAATCGTTTGGGTGTATTTCTGAAGTTTCATTATCTTCAAAACGATTTCAAAGCTTGATTTCAGAAACCATGAAAATCGAAAAAAAAAACGAAGCAAGAATACCAGTAATAAACGCAAATAAAACAACTAATGAAAAGGCAAAGAGAATAACGAAGAAATACATGGAGGAGGAGGAAGAAGAAGAAGAAGGAGAAGAAGAGGAAGAGGAAGAGGAAGAGGAAGATGAGTTGTTCATAATCCACGGTGAGTGAAGAAGAAGAAGAAGAAGAAGAAGAAGAAGAGGAAGAGGAAGAGGAAAAGGAAGATGAAGATGAGTTGTTCATAATTCACGGTGAGTGAAGAAGAGAAAGAGGAAGAGGAAGAGGAAGAGGAGTCGTTCATAATTCACGGTGAGTGTAGCGCTTTGGAAATTAAATAACGCATTAAAAGACTCTAATGTGTAGCAACTTGTAAAACTTGTAAGTCAAAAAGACTTGTATGTGTAGCAAGCCTCTTTTTTTTAAATATGACTAAACAAATAAAATACATTTTTAATACAAAAATCTTTTTAAATATTGTGATCAACATGAAGGATGTGGATGCCTATTAATATCATGGGTGATACAGTTTTTTCTATGAAAGAATATTTATGTTACCAAAAAAGAATTTATATTTAATAAAAGTTAAAAATATGAACCCTATACATGTTTAAATATGAGATATGGTACGAAACAATACACACAGCAATAAAACAAATATTTTCTTTCTCTCTTCACATTACAATATAAATTATCTCTTATCTTTCTACAGTTTTAAATTATAAGAATTATAATATTAGTAAATATAGAAATTACTTCTATTATAGTAAGATAAGAGTATTGGTGAACGTTAATACTAGAGTCTTATATTTCTTTATTTTATATTTATTTTCTTCCTTGTTTATTTATTCTACAACATGTTATCAGCACGAGACTCTGATCAAATTTTTAGGAAGACTCAGGTAACAAATTTTCATTATGTCGAAGCTCTCTCATCTTGAATTTAATGCTCTTGATATATCTGGAAACAATTATTTATCACGGATATTAGATGCTAAAATCCATCTTGATTCAATGGATCTTGGAGATACCATTAAGGTTGAAAATAATGCGTCCCAAAAGGATAAAGCCAACGCCATGATTTTTCTTCATCATCTTGATGAAGTATTGAAAAATGAATATCTCACATTAAAAAATCCTGCAGATCTTTGGAAAGACCTTGAAGAAAGGTATAATCATCAAAAGACGGTGATACTTCCTCAAGTCCGATATGAATGGACGCATTTGCGTCAACAGGATTTTAAATCCATAAATGAATATAATTCAGCAATGTTCCGAATCACCTCACGAATAAAATTCTGTGGAAAAAAGATAACTGATAATGATATGTTAGAGAAAACTTTCTCGGCCTTCCATGCCTCGAATGTGCTCCTGTAGCAACAGTATCGAGAAAAAGGATTTAAAAAATATTTTGAGTTAATTTCTTGCCTTCTTGTTGCTAAACGCAACAATGAGTTGCTCTTAAAGAATCATGAAGAGTGCCCAACTGGCGCCGCCCCATTTCCAGAAGTAAATGCGGCAAATCATTACCGTAGAAGAGGTAAATGGCAAGGTTTTGGTAACAAGAAAAATTATGGAAGGAAAAGGAAGTATGTTCAAAAGAGAGGATCTCACCAGAAGTGGGATAAAGAAAGAAATATTGGGCAAAATAAATCAACAAAGGATAAGTTTTTCCGTTGTGGTGGAAAGGGCCATTGGTCGTGTACCTGTCGTACACCAAGGCCCCTAGTTGATCTTTATCAAGCATTGATAAACCCATATTTTATGATATATTTTGTGCTTAATCTGAGTGATTTATTCAATCCTTCACCCACTTATTCATATTAATTGTATGGTTTTACTTTCCCTTCCTTATTATGTGATGTATGTGAAAAACATGTTTCCTATGCTTTAAAATTAATTATTTTAATTACCTTTATTTCCATTCGATGCCGTGATTAGTGTGTTGAGTAGTTTCAGATCTTCTAAGGCAGAATGACTTAAAGGATGGAAAAGAAAACGTACAAAAATGGAAGGAAAGTGCAAAATGGAGTTTTGAAGAAATTGGCATCCACGCGATCGCATGGACGACGCGATCGCATTGCCAAGAGCGAAAAAGCAGCGACGCAGCCGCATGGCTGACGCAACCGCGTGACTTGAGTGAATTGCATACGACGCGGACGCGTGACCCACACGACCGTGTGATAAGAAGAACTCCAGGTGACGCGATCGCGTGACCCACGCGGACGCGTGACAGAGGCCACGCACCAGAAATTGCAGAAAACGCTCATAGCGGATTTTGAAGCTTTTTTTTTTTGCCCAAATCCAAGTCCAGAAGTCATAGACCAGAGGTTATGAAGTGGAGGAATGCATCCATTGAAGAGTATCCGAATTTTTAGTCACTTTCCATGATTTAGGTTTAGTTTTGAGAGAGGTTCTCTCCTCTCTCTCTCTTTAGGATTTAGGATTTAGGACTTCTCTTAGTTTTAGGAATGACTCGCAATCCCAGGTTCTTTGTATTTATTTATTTCCAGTGTTCCATGTTTAGATTGATTTTCTTAATTAATGTTATTTGAGATATTTCAGATTGATGATTGCTGTCTTTTATTGATATAAATAATTTGGATTTTCCTATTGCCCAATTAGGCTTATGAATATTTTCCATGTTAGATTTTACTGCTTTGAATGAATTGAAGATATTTCAGATAAGATATATTTCAATTTAGCTTCTTACATTATTGGCTGTGGTTAAATAATTGGTGACTCTAGAGTTATCAAACTCATTGTTGATTGAAAATTGGATTTCTTCATTTCATTAATTCATATTCCAATAACTCTAGCTTTTCCCAAGGAAGGACTAGGACTTGAGGATTCGAATTAATTCATCCACTTAACTTACCTTCATAGTTAGAGGTTAACGAGGTGGGAGAAGAATCCAATTCTCATCACAACTAATCAGGATAACTAGGATAGGACTTCCAGTTCTTATACCTTAACAAGAGTTTATTTTACAGTTATTTATTTATTTTTATTGCTTTGAAAATATACTTGTGCCCATTGCCCAAATTCTCAAAACCCCAATTTTACCTTTTTCATAGTCAATAATAAGAACATACCTCCCTGCAATTCCTTGAGAAGACGACCCGAGGTTTAATACTCGGTTATCAATTTTAAAAAGGTGTTTGTTACTTGTGACAACCAAAATGTTTGTACGAAAGGATTTCTGTTGGTTTAGAATCTATATCTACAACGCGACTATTTTTATAAAATTCTTTACTAGCAAAAATCCCGACGTCAAGCATCTTTGAAAAAGGATGACAAAGGAAAGGAAACGAATTTTGTTTCAAATGATGCTGAAAATTTCACCACTAATTATGATGTATCTGATTTCTTTGAGGATCCTGAAGGAAATATTGGTCATTTGATCAATGATGGAATTATTTAATATGTGGGATTATTAAGTATCCATGTAAATAAATAATGTAAAGAACTTATTGTTAAGTTTTATTTTCTATGTATTTAAGTTTCAAATATGATATATATAAATAATGAAATATTAATGTTTATGAATTTTGAAATCATTAAATGTGTCAAGTTTTAAAATAAAATTTTAGTATATGACATTATGTGTAGCGTTTCTTAGAAAAATAATTCCAATCAAGAATTCAATTTGACTATACATGTATTACTACTCATTTTATTATTATTTATCTTTGAAGAAAATTGCAAGGATATATAATGAAGATGTATACCTTGTGGATAATGCAAGTTCGCACACCATTCTCAAAAATGATATATATTTTTCCTATCTTGTGTCAAAAGAAGAATATGTTAATACTATTATTGGCTTAGGCAATGTGATAGAAGGCTCTGGAAGAGCTATAATTTTGTTTCCTGGAGGAAAAAATTCATAATAAATAATTCACTATTATCTACCAAGTCTCTAAGAAACTTATTGAGTTTCAAAGATATTCGCCAAAATGGATATCATATTGAGACTATGAATGAGGGAGGTCATGATTAGTGCCATTAGAAAAGTTACCCTCACTTTCATCTGGGTTATATTATACCAAGATTAGAGCCATTGAATCACATGCCATTGTAAACCAGAAGTTTACTATCCCAAATGAATTCATAACTTGGCACGATCGATTGGGTCATCCGGGATCAACCATGATGCGGATAATTATTGAAAACTCCCATGGAAACTCACTAAAGAACTAGAAGATTCTTAAATCTAGTGAATTTTGTTGTGCTGCATGTTCTCAGGAAAAGTTAATTTTAAGTCCATCACCAGTAAAGATTGGATTTGAGTCCCATGAATTCCTAGAAAGGATTCAAGGCGATATGTGTGGACCTATTCATCCACCATGTGAATCTTTTAGATATTTCATGGTCCTAATAGACGCATCTTCGAGATGGTCACATGTGTGCTTATTGTCTTCTCACAACCTGGCGTTTGCGAGATTTCTGGCTCAAATTATTCGATTAAAAGCACAATTTTCAGAAAATCTAATCAAAATAATTCGTCTTGATAATACTGGTGAATTTACTTCCCAAGCTTTTGATGCTTATTGTATGGCTAATGGAATAAGTGTTGAACATCTAATAGCTTATGTTCACACACAAAATGGGTTCGCATACTCACTTATTAAATGCCTTCAATTAATTGCAAGACCCTTACTTATGAGAACAAATCTTCCAACTTCGGTTTGGGGGCATGCTATTTTAAATGCCGCAGAACTTATTCGATTGAGGCCAACGAGTTACCATCAGTTCTCTTCCTATGCAATTAGCTTTTGGCTAGCAGCTAAATATTTCCCATTTAAGAATATTTGGGTGTGCGATATATGTTCCTATTGCACTACCAAATCGCACCAAAATGGGACCCCAAAGAAAATTGGGGATATATGTTGGATATGATTCTCCCTCTATAGTGAGGTATCTTGAGATACAAACTGGAGATGTATTTAAAGCCCGGTTTTCGGATTATCATTTTGATGAATCAAAATTTTCAATACTAGGGGGAGAGAATAAGCTTCCTGAAAGGGAACTTAATTGGAATGCATCATCCTTGAGGCATTTAGATCCTCGATCAGGGCAATGTGAACTAGAAGTTCAAAAGATTATACATTTGCAAAGAATAGCAAATGAATTGCCTGATGCATTTTCTGATACAAAGAAGATAACCAAATCTTATATACCAGCGGAAAATGCCCCTTTTCGAATTGAGGTCCCAGTCAGACAAATAGCCACTGAAACAAATTCACACCAGAAGCGTGGCAGGCCTGTCGGTTCCAAAGACAAAAATTCTTAAAAAAGAAAAGAGGTAAATATTATTCCTGTTGAAAAAGACATAGTAAAGACATCTGCAGTTGTCCAAAATTCTGATGTAGTTTTATCGCCAAAAGACGTTCAGGTACCTGAAAATTGTAAAAATGACGAGATCTCGATAAATTATATCTTTACAGGAGAGAAATGGGACCGAAATAAAACAATTTTCAATGAAACATTTGCATATAATATGGCATTAAATATCATGCATGAAAGTAAGGATCTTAATCCAAGATTAGTCGAAGAATGTCGACAAAGGAATGATTGGCCAAAATAGAAAGAAGCCATGAATGCTGAGTTAGACTCACCTGCAAAATGTGAAGTCTTCGGGCCTGTAGTCCGTACACCAGAAGATGTAAACCTGTTGGATACCGATGGGTATTTGTGAGAAAACGAAATGAGAAAAATGAAGTTGTGTGCTGTAAAGCTCGACTTGTAGCACAATGTTTTTCATAGACGCCCGGTATAGATTATGAAGAAACGTATTCCGCTATAGTGGATGCGATAACATTGCGTTATTTTGTCAGTTTATCTGCATATCATAAACTACATATGCATTTAATGGATGTGGTAACAACCTATTTATACAGCTCATTAGATCAGGATATCTATATGAAAGTCCCTGAAGGACTAAAGATATCTAAACCATCCAATGAATATTCGTAAGGGTTATACTCAGTCAAATTGCAAAGATCTTTATATGGTTTAAAGCAATCTGGACGAATGTGGTATAATTGTCTTATTGAGTATCTGGCCAAAAATGGATTCAAAAATGATGATATCTGCTCGTGTGTTTTCATAAAGAAATATGCATCTGGATTCATTATAATTGCTGTGTACATTGATGATTTAAATATCATTGGAACTCCTGAAGAGATTCCAACAATTGTAAAAACTCTAAAAGAAGAGTTTGAGATGAAAGATTTTGGAAATACTAAATTTTGTCTCGACCTGCAGATCGAGCATATAAAAAATGGGATCTTTATTCATCAAACAACATACACAAAAAAGATCTTGAAGAGATTTTATATGGATAAGTCACATCCATTAAGTACCCCAATGATCGTAAGATCTTTAGATGTGGAAAATGATTAATTTCGTCCTAAAGAAGAGAATGAAAATATCCTTGGTTTTGAAGTACCATATCTTAGTGCCATTGGGGCGCTAATGTATATCGCTAATAATACACGACCTGACATATCATTCGCGGTGAATTTACTAGCAAGGTATAGTTCCTCTCCAACCAGAAGACATTGGAGTGGAATCAAGCAAATATTTTGATATCTTCATGGAACGGTTGATATGGGATTATTTTATCCCTGTGGATCTAAGTCACAACTAGTTGGCTATGCAGATGCAGGATATTTGTCTAATACACATAAAGGGAGATCTCAAATAGGATACATGTTCACATATGATGGAACAGCTATATCATGGAGGTCCACGAAATAGACAATTGCAGCAACATCCTCTAATCATGCTGAAATACTAGCGACTCATAAAGCAAGTTGCGAGTGGTTTTGGTTCAGAAGTTTGTTTCAATATATTTAGTCATCATGTGAACTAATTGATCATAAGATAGCTCCAACTGTCCTGTTTGAAGATAATACAACATGCATTACTCAACTTAAAGGTGGATACATCAAAGGTGACAGCAAAAAGCATATTTCTCCTAAATTCTTCTTCACTCATGATCTTCAAAATTAAAGGACAATTGATATCCAATAGATCCGTTCAAGTGATAATTTGGCAGATTTATTCATAAAGTCACTCCCAAAATCCTCCTTTGAAAGATTGGTACATGAGATTGGGATGCGTCGATTTCGAGACATTAAATGATATCGACAAGCGGGGGAGACTGTACTCTTTTCCTTGATCAGGTTTTTTTCCATTGGATTTTTCTTGACAAGGTTTTTAATGAGACAGTCTCCATCACAAAGGATTTTGTACTCTTTTTCCTTCACTAAAGTTTTTCCCATTGGGTTTTTCTTTAGTAAGGTTTTAACAAGCCATAATCCTAAATGGTCATCCAATGGGGAGTATTGTGATAAGCACGAAGGATGTGATGCCCATTAATATCATGGGTCACTCAGATTTTTCCATGAAAGAATATTCATGTTACCAAGAAAGAATTTACATTTAATAAAGGTTGAAAATATGAACCCTATACATGTATAAATAGGAGGTATGGTACTAGACAATACACACAACAATAAAACAAATATTTTCTTTCTCTCTTCACATTACAATATAAACTATCTCTTATCTCTCTACAATTTTAAATTATAAGAATTATAATATTAGTAAATATAGAAATTACTTCTATTATGGCAAGATAAGAGTATTGGTGAACGTTAATACTAGAGTCTTATATTTCTTTATTTTATATTTATTTTCTTCCTTGTTTATTTATTCTACAACAATAAGAAGATGTTTTTAGCATCTTTATTTGAGTAGGTGCCAAAGAATAAAGGTGTTTGCTTCGATACGATGATAAATTTATACGTACAAATACAATAAAAATATGGACAAAGTAAAACACGACATGTGGATTATGTGTTCCACGTTAATAATTAATTTTTCTTCTTTTAAATACATATCATATCAATGATTTTACTAAATCACCTTATACTTTAATAAAAATAAAAATAAATTTTATTTAATTTTTATAAAAAGACTTAAATATCCTTTTTTTGTATTGGGCAAAAACAACCTTAATTCTTTAATTTAATCAAAATTCAATTAACTTTTTATTATTCATATATACTAAAAAATTACTTTGTTTATCATTAACCCTAAAATCCTAAATCTCCCAACGCAGTCCAATCCCACTCCTACAACCCCCAACCTCCCGCAGCCCCGCAACCACCGTAACTCCCTTAGCCACCGGAGCCCCCGCAGTCACTGCAGCTCCCGCAGCCCCACTTCGTTGTCATCACAGAACTCTCCTCCGCTGGGAAGCTCCGTCTCCAAGGTAATTAATTTGTCACCAATTCTAACATGCATGCTTACCGTTATATAATGTTATTATTGGTTAATTGATGATTATATGATGAAGCAACTATACGATGCCGGAGCAAGAAAAGTGTGGGTTTTGAGTACATTGCCATTGGGGTGCTTTACCAGGAGGTAGAACTGCAGCAGAAGGACCTTTAAGAGTGTATTATGATATTGTCCATGGAAAAGCTCAATAATTCAATGGTCAATTAGCATCGACTATTAGCTCTTTGCAAGCCACACTTTCTAGTTCTATCTTTCAATTCATTGATTTTTATGCTGCACTGCTCAAGATCATACAAAATCCTTTTAGTTCAGGTTAGTGTGGTCTCATATGCTATTTAATTTGGTGGCAATTGATAATCACCATATCATGTATGTTTTAAGTTTATTAATCATTTCAGGGTCTATAAATGTTGCAAACGAATGTTGTGGGACTGGGCTGGTAGGGATTGCAGAGACATATAACTTAGCCCTTTCAATTCATTGATTTCTATGCTGGAATCAATTGAGTTGTTTATTCTATGATTCTGATTTTGAATTTTTTATGCTGATTTTTCTGATTTGTTGATTTTGTTGTTTGTTTGTCTGATTTGAAATGTTAAAAATACTATGGTGCAGAGCTATGTTGAAATTTTTCTTTGTTTATTTTGATTTTTCTGATTGAGTTATTTATGCTGATGTTTCTTATTCTTATTTGTCATTTATGAACATTTGAGCCCTTGTTATTGAGGCCATGGCTTGTATCACAAAACAGGTTCTTGGTAGATGCTTTTATTTTATGTATTCTAGTTCATAATCAATTTTCATACACTGGTTATTCATTTATTTAATTTATTTTTCCTCACACATCTATGAATATGTTTTGAAGGACTACAAGATAGCTGAAAGAATAGAACAAGAAGGGAAAGGTTGTGTAATAGTTGTTAACAAGTGGGATATAATACCAAATAAGAACCAGCAGACTACAACATACTATGAGCAAGATGTTAGAGAGAAGCTTCGAATACTTGACTGGGCTCTGATGAATCCATATTTGACGATATATTTTGGTTTGATTTGAGTGGATTTCATCATATAAACCCACATTTATTCATGTAAATAGCATGCTTTTGTGTTTTCTCTCTAAATTGTGCCTAATTGTGAAAACATGCTATTTTGAGATTAAATTAGTGATTTTAATCCCACTTTTATGTCATTCGATGCCATGACATGTTTGTTGTGTGATTTTAGGTCGTAGAGGCAAGTTTGGCAAGGCAAAAGTGGAAGGAAGCATGTACAAAGGAAGAAAACAAAGGAGAAGCACACATTGGAGTGTGCGTGCGGACAACCTACTGTGCGTACGCACAAGAACCGCAAAGCCATGTGTGCGTACGCACAACGTCCCATGCGTACGCATAAGAGGAAAATCAGCTTGTGTGCGTGCGCACACACTTGTGCGTACGCACAGGTCTCAGCGCGTGACTCAATTAATGAAAATTGCTGGGGGCGATTTCTGGGCCTCGAGAGCCTAGTTTTTGGATTTTCTGAAGCTGATTCTTCCTATATCTAAAAGGGCCTCACTCCATGTGAAAGGGGGGAGAAAATTAGGGTTAGTTTAGCATTATGTAGGTTATTTTCTAGAGAGATAAACTCCCCCTTCTCTCTAGAAATTAAGATTTTTAGTTTATTTTCTTTGTAACTCTCCTTTTTAATTCTTGTTTTAATCTAGTTTCTTCTACCTTTCCTTGTTTTCTTGTTTTAATTTCATTACTTTATCTTGTCATTTTCTCCATTATTGTCATTTTTATGTATTTGCACTCTTGTTACTTTAATTTAAATTTAATGCAATTTTATGTTTCATGCTTCTTTTATTGCTTTATTGAGTTGCTATCTTTATTTTCCTTACTTGGTAGTTGTAGTATTTACTATTTATTGTCATTTACTATGCTTTCTTTTCATACCCACCAAGTGTTTGATAAAATTCTTGGTTGGATTTTTACATAATTTTTCTCACTCTTGGTTGGGAAATTGTGTGGTTTGGGTTAACTTGAGTGGTGGATGTCTATGCCACATTGTGTGAGGGTTGTTAATTAACTTGGTTTCCACTAACGCCAGTCTTTCACTAAGTTAATTAGTATGTTAGCTAGGACTTGTGGATTGAGGTTAATTATGCCCTTTTGACTTATTCTCGATGTAGGGTTGACTAATTGGGATTAATCCACACATGTAAGACCCAAAACCTTTGAAAAGTATTTTTATGAGTAAGTCTCAAATCATATAGTTATTTATAGCCTTAATTTCAGAAATTATTTTATTAAAGATAATTAAGGCAAGTTTTGATTTATTGAATTTGAGACGAGTTATGATTATTATCCAATTTTATGTGAATAATAGTGTATAAAGTTGATAGTTATGAAATAATAAGGATTTTTGTATGATTTGGATTAAATAATTAATATTTCAAATATTAATACGTTACTTTGAAAAATAAAGGGTTTAATTATATTATTTCTAATTATTTTGATTTGGGCATTTTACGAAAAATAATTTGTATGATTGATGAGCAAGTAGTATTTTTATACACTATTATTGTTGGATTAGAACTCATTTCTAATTACTATATTATTTCCAATTTTATGTGAAATTACCATAATGCCCTTAACCCTAATTTTTGAAAATAAAACCCTAACCCTAAAACCCTACCCGGTTACCCGTTGCTCCCCATTCCCCAGCTGCAGCCAAAACCTTCCCTTGTTCCTAATTCAGCAGCAGCCGCAAGTCCCTTTTCTTTCCCCCAAAAAACTGAAACACAACACACACACCCATGAAGCACTATTGGCCGAAGAGAGGAAGAAGGCCGCGCCGGCGTGCTAGACCTCACCGCCGCCGTCGCGCCATCGTCGAACCAAGGAGGGAAGTGGGGAGAGGAATCGGAGACGAAGGGAGGTGCAGTACCGGTGAGGAGTGCCGTCGCCGTTGCTGTCGCCAGAGAAGGAGGGCGCCATCGGCGCCGTTCCGGGTAGAAGGAAGCGTCGTGCGAGGGGCAGAGGCGGAGGGAGCCTCTGTCGCGCCACCACCGCGCCGTTGCCGTTGCTCCCTGGCGCCACCGAAGAACCGCGCTCAACTCACCGCTGTTCAGACTCTGGTTTGCCGTCACCCTCGTGCAGCCGCCGCCGCAGAGTAGCCTTGCACCCGCCGCCGTCTTCGCAGGAACTTGGGTGGCCGCGGCCGCTCCTCGCCATGGAGCTCGTGTCATCGTCGTTCAGCCATCGCCGGAGCAGAGCAGACGAGAGAGATCTGAAGGTGTGCTGGGAGTCCAGCCACCGCGCCCAGCCGCTGTTTGCGTCGCCGGCGCCGCCTCGGTCGGAACTGCCGCCATCAGACAAGGGTTCTGGCCGCCAGGGGGGTTCTGCGACTCCCGGGACCACCGCCGGAGCCTCTGGCTACTTCTTCCGTCGCCGGAAAAACTCTACCGGTAAGGGCTTTGAATTTGGTTTATTCGTTTAAGATTCCGACAGCTTTATCGCCTCTGTATGTGGGTTTCAGTTACCAACGCCGGAGTCCGGTCGCCACTGTCACTTGAGGTGGCTGACGTGCTGCTGCCGAACCGGTTCAAGAGACCGCCGCTGTTCGGTTCAACCGTTTCTTCTTCGGTAAGTATGTTTCGGAAAGCCTCACGTTAGTTTTCGGTTCTGTTTGGTTAATAAACGAGTTTTGGTAATGTGGGGTCGAGTCCTGATTGTTATATGTTGCGATTAGTGTTGCTATGGTCATTTCAAAAGTGGCTGGGAGCTGAGGCTTTTGGTTGCCGGTGATTTCGAGTTGAGACGGAAAGGACTCTGTGAGACGTTTGGGTTATGGAATTGCGTTTTGAGGTAGGGGCGCTTTCCAAAAACTATGTTTTATGTATTGGAATTATTACATATGGATACTGATGTGAGATATTGTGTATTTAGTGATTGTATCTGCCTTATGTATTATTTGATTGACTCGAATGATTATGGATGTTGGTTTGGCTGAATTTGTTGTGCGGCTTGTGAAATGTAATGTTTGAAGTTGATTCTTTAAAGATTTGAATTTGAGTTTAATCCGTTGAGGATTGATTTGATTTGAGTTAATTATTTTAATGATGTGAAAAGTCGAATGCACTTTTGAATTCAGCACGGTTTATTTTAATTGATTTGGCTTTGGACAAATGATTTGTTATTGAGCCGTTTCTTTAAAGCTTTGGAAATGAGCTATATCGATTGATATTGAGTTGATTTTGAAATGATTTCCTTGAGATACGCCACTGAGGCGATTGTTGGATTTAGCTTGCTTTAAATTGATTTTTGGTTTTGAGCTGTTGAAAAGGAATGAGAAATGGTTTAGTTGGGACCCGAACCGGGTGGCAAAAGTCCAAGTTTTAGGGGAGGTGCTGCCAAAATTTCTACAAAATCCTACACTTGTTTGTAAGGTTACTTAAAAAGGGTTGGATTTGAGAAATTGTATTATTTGATTTATTAAAAGGATATTTATGTTTTCAAGCTTAATTTATTTGATGAACCTTATACGTTGAGTTCGGCTTATTTAGAACTGAACTATTTTTACCGTTTGAATCACTGAAGGAAAGATTGATGCTTTAATATTGATTTCAATATAAAAAGGAGTTTTTAGTGATTTTTAAAGGAACCTAGACTTTTGATTGAATAATCAAGTATGAGGCATTTTGGAAGAGTTGGAAAAATGGGTTCCAAAAAGAAACCTAAAAGTGGTTTGATTCAAATGAACCGGTTCCATTTCAAATGAGTTGATTTTTGGACCGGGTTGGAACTTGTGATTTTGTATGATCGGTTTTATAATAAATTTAGTTTTATTCACTTGAACCGAGGATTTATGATTTTAAGAGTTTCAATGAGTTTTAAGGAATTTATATAAGTTGACCTTCCCTAAAGACTTGGAACTTTGCCGAGAAGCTTTTGTTATAAAAATCCCATTGTTGGATGGGTGGTTTTGAATACTTTGAAATAAATCCGTAACTTGCCATGTTTCCAGAAGTTTTGGAAAGAGAATGCCGAGAGTGGCTTTGTTTTAAAAAGGAAACTCACTTTGAGTAAATTTGGCTTATGAGCCTGAGATGATTTGAGAAATAAGATCTTTAAAAGCCAAGGCTGAAAAGGGTTGAAATTTGATTTCAAAGAGAAATGGCTTGAGAAAAGTGATTTATGGCTTAAATGCCGGTTTTATGAATTTGATGATATTGAATGATGGAAGTATTGGTTTTGTTATGGGCCAGAATGGCTATGTATGATTATAAATATTGGCTGGTTCTGGATTGAACCGTGAGCTGGAATAGCTGTGTGTGATATTGATTTATGGCTGATTATCGAATGAGTTATAAGCCGTATGGCCGATTATGAATTATGAATTTAAGCCGAAGGGCTGTATTTATTGATAAGTTGACTGGTTCTGGATTGAACCGTGAGCCAGATGGCTGAGATGGATGGTGATCCATGGTTGAATATATGTGCATGTATGCAATTGAATGATTTGTGAATTCAAGCCGAATGGCTGAGATGAAAGTTGTAAGCGAGTATGCTTGTGTTTTCTCTCTGGTTGTAAGGGTGACAGGGCACCGATACCCTCTAATGGCGACAGGGCGCATATACCCTCTAATGGCGACAGGGCGCATATACCCTCTAATGGCGACAGGGCGCAGATACCCTCTAATGATAATAATGCGCAACAGAGAGACTGTATCCGGGTTAGCTACCGGACACGTCGGGTTGGCTTGGTAACCGACAGATGATATCATCAGCCACTAGGGACAGGCATGCATCATATGCATCTATGTGACATTGTTTGGGTATGCATATTGTACTTGGTTTGCCTATGTGATTAACTGCTAATTGTTCTACTTGCAATAACTGTTTGTTTGTGTTTGCATCTTCCTACTTGTGTTTGCATCTGGAACTCTGTTGGATTGTGGTGGATTGGTTGTGGTTGGATTGTTTGGGCCTAGGGCCGTGGTTGAATGAGATGGACCGATGGTTGATTTCGGTTTTGTGGTTCTGGTTTGGAATAAGATATGAAAGGTCATTTTGTTTCAGTATAGATAAACCTTTTTGAAATGCTTTGATGTTTTGAGAATTGAATGGTTCCTCTTTCAGAAAAGATTTCCGACTTTACTTTTTATTGTAAACTGTTGTTTTTTTTGAAAAGAGGCATAGGACGGTTATTAATCACTGGTACGGTTTATCTTCATGTATCCTATTACAGTAATTCCCAAAAACCCTCTACTGAGAACCCTTTTGAGGATGATGTTCTCACCCCCCTACATTTTTCCCCTTTCAGGATTTGGGCGCAGACGTTATGAAGAGTTTAATTATTTGTTATTGAGATGCTCTGTATTGCTTTAGATTATTAATTATTGCACCCTCGCCTTTATCTTGATATATTCTGTAAGAGGGATAGGAATTGTATTGGTTAACGTCTGTAATATTATTTATATATATGTGAGTATATATATGGATGTACTCTTTATGAGTTTTTGTAAGTTGTATGGTTTCTTTGGATGTACGTTATCGAACGAAAGTATTTTTGGGAACGGTATTTGCAGTTTAAAGTTTCAAACAGGCTCATATTTTAGTAATAAATAGTATAAGAGTCGTCGTAATGTCCGAGCTATCAGAGTAGCGCAGCCGGAAGCGTGAACTTTGGTAGTTAGGGTGTTACAACACACAATCACCATGTTTGTGATCCACAACTAGGATAGCAAGCCCTAATTATCCAATCCTTACCAAGAGCTCTTTTAGTATTTAATTTCCAATTGCATTGCCTTTACTTGCCTTCATTTAATTTCTTGCATGTTAAGTTACCTTCTTGCCTTTTAATTTCTTGCCAATTGCTATCATCCAACCCCCATTTCCTCATAGCCAATAATGGGACACTTAATTGCAATTCTTAGAGAGAACGGCCGGGGAGTCTAAATACTCTCGGTTAATTAAAAATTGTAAACATTTGATTAAGAGAATTCATTGATGGTTTGAACTATGCTACTAACGAATTGATGCTTATATTTTGATTGATTCCAAACTATACAATAAATGCTCTTGTCAAATTTGGCGCCATTGCTGGGGAGTTGCAATGGTGTTGTATTCTTGGCTATTGTTAATATGTGAATAGTGTGAATAGCTTAATTTTGGTTAATTGTACATATGTTGCTTGCTTATGGTTAATGTGAATATGTGAATATGTGAATAGTTGTTTTGGTTGATTGCTTGTTTTTGCTAGTTTTAGGAGTTCATTTTACTTGTTCTTATTACCTTTGGTTTCTATTTCCTTTTTATCCTATGAATTATCACCCATTGCATTGTGAGTTTTGTGCTATTGTGCCATAGGAATTGAGAATTTCTATTGCTTGTTACCTATATGGAATGAAAGAAATTCACAACAAGATGTGTGTGCACAAGCTTTGGAGTCTCAAAAGCCTTGGAGAATACAAGTTTGGTTGGGATTTCAAGGAGGTTTGATGAGAGCTCTCCATAAGTCCAACTTAAGGACATTAAACCAAAGTGCTAGGTGGGAGACACCCCACCATGGTAACTGTTCCGAGGGTAACCTGAAACTGTAGGTCGATCTCGGATGAGATCTTCTGTGCTGGTCGGAGCTGTTGTGTCCGACTTGTTGAGGGTGGTCGGAGTCGCCGTGTCCGACTTGTAGATGGTGGCCAGAGCTGCCGCGTCCGACTTGTTGGACTGGTTGCACTGCTGATCCTTCGTCACCGGAGGGGGGGGGTACCTGCAAGAGACTCCGATGCTTAAGTTAGCATGGGTATTAAACAGGTTTTATGTAGAATCAGAGTATGAGTTATACCTGGGTGCTCCAGTGTATTTATAATGGTGAGAAGTGACCTTCTTAGATAAGATAAGTTAGTTATCTTATCTTATCTTATCTTATCTTTGGGTGAGGTCAGCTTATCTTCAACGGAACCGCCTTTATCTTTCGGCTGCCTTTGGATTGGGCTGTGTTCCTTCGTTTGGGCCTTCTTGGGCCTCTGTGGCGTTTTGGCCAAGCTCTTTGAGAAGAGGTCGGATATTGGCCGAGCTCTTTGAGAAGAGGTCGGATATTGGCCGAGCTCTTTGAGAAGAGGTCGGATATTGGCCGAGCTCTTTGAGAAGAGGTCGGATATTGGCCGAGCTCTTTAAGAAGAGGTCGGATAGCCTGACCTGAAGAGGTCGGTTGGCTTGTTGCTAAACATCCCAGGTCGGACATCTTGACCCAGGGTATGAACAGTGCCCCTGCTTGAGTTCGATCTTTTCGTGAGAACGTGTTTTTCAGAGCTTCGATCTCTTTGGAAGTCGTGCTCAAGCATCTGTCTGGCTTTGATTCTTCATTGCTTTGAAATCTTTTGCAGATTTTCTAGAGGTTTGGTACTTCACAGTCCGTCCTCTTTTGAGTAGTAGTGTGGGTTTTCTACCCTTGCCTTCTGGATCACGCCTTGCTTTTGTGTTGACAACCCTCTGCTTTGGTGAAGTTATCCTTGCGGCTTGATATCCGGACTCTTAGTGACTTGTCTGATGACTTTTTAGTGTTCTTTGTATAGAACCTTTTTAGTCTCGGATGACGTACGTAGCCCTGTTTGAGATTGTGCCTTCTTTGAGTGGAGTTGTATCCCTTTTAGCTAAGCACTTTTGAGCCTTAAGGTTTTTTCTTAACCTTTTGGCTTGTTCTTTTTTGAGATTGTACTTGCGCCTCTTCTTAGCTGACGTCGACCTGTACGACTTTGCCCCTGCTTGAGTTCGATCTTTCCGTGAGATCGTGCTCTTTGGGGGAAGTCGTACTCAAGCATCCTGACTTTGGTCGATCTTGAGTAGTTTTATCTTGTGCGAGTTTGGCATTGCCTTTTTTAGTTTGTTGAGAGGTTTTTTCAGCCTTCTTCCGACTTGTTTGTCTTCACTGTTCGGGCTTTTTAGTCATAATCCAACAACTTTTTAGGTATAGTTCCTGATGGGAAACCTTTTATAGTCTGTTTGGATGACTTTTTAGCGCCGTTTTGATTTGTGCTTTTGCCTTTTAAGTAGTGTCTTTTTTCAAGACTTCGTACCTTTTAGCAAAGCATTCCTGGCATTCCTCTGGCCGTTGCGAGATGTCTTTGTCCCCTTTGTGGATCTTTGTAGAGTGTCGGTATTTTGTTGTCCGACCTCTTTTGATCACTGCCGGTTTTGTCCACTTTCTGCTTGGTTGAGGTGGTCCTTGGGGCTAACTTGTCCGACGACTTTTTAGTGTTCTTTGGTAGAACCTTTTTAGTTGGTCTGAACAATTTTGATAGCCTTGTCATGGAGCCGTGGCTTTTTGGGCAAAGCTATGTCCCTTTTAGCGCACGCTTTTCGTTGGTCCAATTTCTCGTGTCGACGAGCTGTAGCTTTCGTTGGTCCGACTTCTTGTCGGTCCAAGCTGTGGTTTTCGTTGGTCCGACTTCTTCTTGTCGGTCCAAGCTGTAGCTTTTGTTGGTCCGACTTTTTCTTGTTGTTCCAAGCTGTAGCTTTGGGCCGACTTCTTCATGTCGGTCGCTTCTAAGTTATTTCTAGTAATCCTCTTTATTGGACCTCTGTCAGGTCTCTTTCAGGGATTACTTTTTATAACTTTTTGTTTATGGGACGACTTCTTTACGTCAGTCCCTTCTCCAAGTTATTTTTGTAATCCTCTTTCTTGGACCTTTGTCAGATCTCTTTCAGGGATTACTTTTATAACTTGTCCGTTGTAGGAGACCGACTTCTTTATGTCGATCTCTTCTAAGTTATTTCGTAACCCTCTTTCTTGGACCTTTGTCAGGTCTCTTTCAGGGATTACTTCTATAACTTTATTATTGTAGGAGACCGACTTCGTCATGTCGATCTCTTCTAAGTTATTTCATAATCCTCTTTCTTGGACCTTTGCCAGGTCTCTTTTAGGGATTACTTTTATAACTTATTTTTGTAGGAAACCGACTTCGTTAGGTCGATCTCTTCTAAGTTATAGCAATTCCTCTTTTATAGGGTTGTCCAGACCTCTTTCCAGGGATTTGCTGATAACTTGGGTTGACTTGGTCCGACTTCTCAACGTCGGCCAGTCTTTAAGTTACTATTTTAGCAATCCGTAAGACCTCGTCAGGTTCTTTTTTGGATCACTTTCGATAACTTCTTACATTATTCTGTGTTCATCTTTGCCGAATTTTATCATGATCGGGCGGTGAATTTGGTTTTCACCCCGCCGACCTTGTCGTGATCCGGCAGTGAAATTTGCGTTTCAGATTAATGCGTCTTGGTATAGCAGTGAATTTTGTTTTCACTTTGTCGAAATCGAATGATGAATTCGGTTTTCATCGTGGTCGGGCGGTGAAGTTGGTTTTCACCTTGCCGACTTGTCGCTTTGTAATCGGACGATGAGTTTGGTTTTCATCTTGCCGACTTTGTCATGATCGGGCGATGATTTTGGTGTTTCACCTTGCCGACCTGCCGTAGTCGGGCGTCTTGGTAGGAAACTTTTTAGGGAATCTGCAATCTTTTAAACAATAATATAAAGATAAGAGTGTGTACATGTTAGTACTTACCTTTCTTGGTCGGGCGATCTTTTTGGATCTCGGCCTGGCGCCCTTTTTAGATTGCAGGCATGCCATGACCTTGGTAGCTCTTGCCCTTCAAGTTCGGGCAGTCTGTAGCAACCTTTCCCCAGTTCTTCTAAACAACTTGGTATGGTCCTTTCCAGTTGGGTGCTAGCTTTCCTTCTCCAGGTCGAGTTGTTCCGATATCATTTCGGATTAGGATAAGGTTGTTGTTGGCAAAGCTTCGCTGTACTACCTTCTGATTGTATCTTGAGGCCATTCGACGTTTTAACGCCTCTTCCTTGATCGGAGCTCTCTCTCGGACTCTTGGAAGTAGGTCGAGTTCTTTCCTTTGGATTTGGGAGTTGACCTCTTCATTGTAGAAGATCATTCTTGGGGGATCCTTCTTCGATCTCTACTGGGATCATTGCCTCCATTTCGTAAATCAATCGGAAGGGTGATTCCCCCGTGGTGAAGTGTGGAGTTGTCCGATATGCCCCTAGGACTTGTGGGAGCTCTTCAGCCCAAGCTCCCTTTGTGTCCTTTAGTCTCCGTTTTAACCTAGCTAGTATGACTTTGTTGGCAGCTTCTGCTTGTCCATTGGCTTGTGGGTGTTCTACGGATGTGAATTGGTGCTTTATTTTCAAGTTAGCCACTCTTTTCTTGAAACCTGTGTCCGTGAATTGAGTGTCATTGTTTGTGGTGATGGAGTAAGAAACCCCAAACCTTGTAATAATGTTCTTGTACAAGAATTTCTGACTTCTTTGAGCAGTGGCATTAGCTAGGGGCTCTGCCTCAATCCATTTTGTGAAGTAATCCACCCTACAATGAGGAACTTGACTTGTCCCGATCCTTGGAAAAATAGTCCGAGGAGGTCGAGTCCCCTCTTTGCGAACGGCCAAGGTGATGTTACACTGATGAGCTCATCTGGTGGGGCAATGTGGAAGTTGGCATGCTTTTTGATGTAAAGCTTTGACTTTGTATTTGGGTTTTTGCTCTGTTGTTGCCTCCAAAGGGTGCCCTTGGACTTTTGTGTGAGTCCTGGGGTTTCCCTTTTACTGCCACGTCTGTCACTTTATGTTTTACTGTTATTGTCTGAGTTGTTTCCTTATTTGCCCGAGTTGTTTGGTAGTAATTCCATAGTCGACCTATGTCTTTGAGATGTCTACTAAGATCCCGGACAGCGTGTCTGATTAGCTGGATTTCATAGTTTAAATGCGTGTTACTGTGGCTGACCCTGAGTACATCCCTTATACCGCCTTCGAGACCGATTTGTTGTGGTCTTGTAATGTAGCTCGGATGAGGCTTCTGTTATTGCCCCTTGGTTGGCTAGTTTTGAAAATGCATCAGCTCGGGCATTCTGCTCTCAAGGTATGTGTCGGACCTCATATCCCCGAATTGTCCGAGCTGTTGGTGCTGGCTGGTTTTGAAAATGCATAAGCTCGGGCATTCTATGTGTCGGACTTCATTTTTCTCCGATTTGTCCGAGCTATTTTCTGTTTTTGTCCAGAGTCCCCCGAATTGTCCGAGATGTTCTCTGGTTTTGTCCAAGGTCTCCCGAATTATCCGAGCTGTCCTCTGTAGGATTCTTCCAGCTAAGTTTGTTTTCTGCAGGATGCCCTTTATTGGCTGGTTGGTTGGAACTCTGATAGTGTGAGCTTGAAAGTATGGGTGGAGTCGTCGAGAGGTGAGTATGAGGGTGTAGGCGAACTTTTTCTATCTGTTGATAGGTTAGTTCGGTCCCTTGTAAAGCTTTGCTGATGAAGTAGACGAGTTGTTTCCCACTTTCGTCTTCTCTGACTAGTGCTGAGGCTATTGCCTGACTTCCCACTGCGAGGTATAATGAGTTCTTCACTTTCCCGTGGTCTGGAAAAGATGGGTGGTTGCCCCAAGAATTTTGAAATCTCGGAAGGCTTGTTCGTACTCCGTTGTCCTTTTCAACTCGTCCGACCTCCTTGGTGTGAGGTGGACGTTCAACTCGTCCGACCTCTTTGGTGTGAGGTAGATGTTTAACTCGTTCGACCTCTTTGGTATGAGGTGGACCTTCAACTCGTCCGACCTCTTGGTTGTGAGGTGGACCTTCAACTTGTCCGACCTCTTTGGTGTGAGGTGGACCTTCAATTCGCCCGACATCTTCAGTGTGAGGTGGACCTTCAACTTGTCCGATCTCTTTGGTGTGAGGTAGACCTGAACTCGCCCGACCTCTTCGGTGTGAGGTGGACCTTCACCTTGTCCGACCTCTTTGTTGTGAGATGGACCTTCAACTTGTCCGACCTCTTTGTTGTGAGGTGGACCTTAACTCGCCCGACATCTTCAGTGTGAGGTGGACCTTCAACTTGTCCGACCTCTTTGGTGTGAGGTAGACCTGAACTCGCCCGACCTCTTCGGTGTGAGGTGGACCTTCACCTTGTCCGACCTCTTTGTTGTGAGATGGACCTTCAACTTGTCCGACCTCTTTGTTGTGAGGTGGACCTTAACTCGCCCGACCTCTTCCGTGTGAGGTGGACCTTCAACTCGTCCGACCTCTTTGGTGTGAGGTGGACCTTCAACTTGCCCAATTCTTTGTTATGAGGTGGGCCTTCAACTCGTCCGACCTCTTTCTCCTTTTTGCTTTTGATTGGGCGAGGTGGTGGGATCTTCTCCGATTGATCTTCTCTTTTCTTAGACTCTTTATCCTTGTCCCGTGGTGGGTTAGGAGAATTCGGTTTTTTAGCTTTCTCCTAGTCGAGAGTTCTCTTCCATGTTGATGTATTTCTGTTCCCGTTCCTGTACCTCGTTCAGAGATGTTGGGTGCTTCTTGGATATTGAGTGGCTGAGAGGTCCTTCTCTTAGGCCATTGATGAGTCCCATGATGGCCGCTTTTGTTGGAAGACTTTGTATGTCAAGGCATGCGTTGTTGAATCTTTCCATGTAGCTGTGAAGGCTTTTCTGATCTCCTTGTTTAATTCCCAGCAAGCTTGAAGTGTGTTTGGCTTTATCCTTCTGGATGGAGAACCTGGCGAGGAATCTTCTTAACAAGGTCGTCAAACTTGTGATGGATCTTGGAGACAAACTGTCGAAGCACCATATTGCTGTCTTCGTTAGAGTAGTCGGGAAGACTTTGCATCGAATGGCGTCCGATGTGTCGGTGAGGTACATTCTTCTGAAATTACTGAGATGATGGCTTGGATCCAATGTGCCGCCGTACGGGATCATGTCGGGAGCCTTGAAGTCCTTTGGGACTTTAGCTTTCATGATATCTTTGGTGAATGGGTCTTGATCTTTGTAGGGGCTGTCTTCGTGACCGGATCGAGTTGTTTTGGCCTTGAGATCTGCTTCGAGTTTTAGGAGCTTGTCCTTTAACTCGTGGCATCACCTAACTTCCCTTCGTAGGTCTCTCTCAGCTTCTTGTTGATGTTCCACCTTTTTTTCGAGTTGCTTTAAGCGATCTTGAAGTGCCTCCATAGCCTCCTCTTTTGGCGAATTCTCGTCTTTGGTGGGTTGAAGAGTATCTTTTGGTGTAGTATCCGCGTCTTTGTGCGGTGTTCTATCCTCTAGATCTGAATCATGGTCGTTGTCATGGTTGTCCGCCATGGTGATGGGATGACTTCCAGGTCCCCGGCAACGGCGCCAATGTTCCGAGGGTAACCTGAAACTGTAGGTCGATCTCGGATGAGATCTTCTGTGCTGGTCGGAGCTGTTGTGTCCGACTTGTTGAGGGTGGTCGGAGCCGCCGCGTCCGACTTGTAGATGGTGGCCAGAGCTGCCGCGTCCGACTTGTTGGACTGGTTGCACTGCTGATCCTTCGTCACCGGAGGGTGGGGGGTACCTGCAAGAGACTCCGATGCTTAAGTTAGCATGGGTATTAAACAGGTTTTATGTAGAATCAGAGTATGAGTTATACTTGGGTGCTCCAGTGTATTTATAATGGTGAGAAGTGACCTTCTTAGATAAGATAAGTTAGTTATCTTATCTTATCTTATCTTATCTTTGGGTGAGGTCAGCTTATCTTCAACGGAACCGCCTTTATCTTTCGGCTGCCTTTGGATTGGGCTGTGTTCCTTCGTTTGGGCCTTCTTGGGCCTCTGTGGCGTTTTGGCCAAGCTCTTTGAGAAGAGGTCGGATATTGGCCGAGCTCTTTGAGAAGAGGTCGGATATTGGCCGAGCTCTTTAAGAAGAGGTCGGATATTGGCCGAGCTCTTTGAGAAGAGGTCGGATATTGGCCGAGCTCTTTAAGAAGAGGTCGGATATTGGCCGAGCTCTTTAAGAAGAGGTCGGATATTGGCCGAGCTCTTTAAGAAGAGGTCGGATAGCCTGACCTGAAGAGGTCGGTTGGCTTGTTGCTAAACATCCCAGGTCGGACATCTTGACCCAGGGTATGAACAGTAACATTGTTCCAACTCTTCTCTTTTTGTATATATTTTAGCTTAGTTTCTTTTTGTTATGCTTGGTTAGCTTAAAATTAGTTTAATTTTGAGAATTTGTTAGGTTAATTTTGGTATGGATCATGAATTTATGGGTGTTTGAATGTTTTGGGGGTTGAGCTTTCATTGAACTAAGGCTTGGTACCTTAGAATTTTGAGAAATTTTTTTTGAAAACAGGGCATTTGTGAGTGCGCAACACCTCGTGCGTGCGCACACAACTTCGATTTTTAGCGACCTGTGCGTGCTTGCATCCCTTCTGGTGGGAGCGTTGGCACAGCCTGTGTGCATGAACCCATACCCCCTTTTTGCTTCTGTGCGTGCGCACACATGATCCGTCGTAAAAAAAATTGTGCGCACGCACACTACTTAATCCCTCTTCTGCCAGGAGCGCTCGCATAGAGTGTGCGAGCGCACACCTTTCTTTTCCCTTATAGTGTGCGTACGCACGCCTCTATTTTCTCACTATTATGCTTCTTTTTTCTTCTTCTCTTCTCTCTACTTCTTCTCTTTCCCTCTCTCTTCTTCTCCTTTCACCCCATTTTCTCCTTGTTATTGTCCATTTTGTTTGCATCTTATTTTCACTTTAGTAATTATATTAGATTTAGTTTACTTACTTGTTAAGTGAATAAATTGCAAGTGTTTGTTTGATGATTGATTGGGTTGCTTGTTGCTTGAAAATTGTACACCAATGCACTTATACTTTGCTTTAATTTACTAGTATCTAGTGGGTTTGAATACTCAAGTTTTGACTGTACCACTAGGACAAATCATATAAGTGCATTGGATTAAGTGAATTGAGTAGATATTACTTGTTCATCATGATTTTCATATTAAATTCATCACATGACCGGTACTTGTTCCTTGTTAATGCCTTGCATTTATTTGAGTGACGCAACTTGATTTTTATCAAGCTTGTCACTTTTTGTAACAAGTATCTTACCATGTGACGTTTTCTTTATATTTCATGATGAATAAGGTATTTTTGGTTCATTATTAAATTGGTTATTGTTAATTGTGCTATCTTCTATCAATTTTGCGCTTTCACTTGTACAATTTCAATAACTAATATCGAATACTCAATTCACTTTTGTGTTACCTAGGGTTGCTTGTGCCTTAAGTTTTGCTTATGCTTCACTTGCAACCTAGGGTACTGATGAGCGGATATTTTATACGCTTTTTGGGGGTAATTTCATGTAGATTTTAGCATGTTTTAAATAGTTTTTAGTAGAATATTATTAGTTTTTAGGCAAAAATCATATTTCTGGACTTTACTATGAGTTTGTGTGTTTTTCTGTGATTTCAGGTATTTTCTGGCTGAAATTGAGGGAGCTGAGCAAAAATATGAGTTAGGCTGAAAAAGGACTACTGATGCTGCTGGATTCTGACCTCCCTGCACTCGAAATAGATTTTCTGGAGCTACTAAAGTCCAATTGGCGCGCTCTCAACATCGTTGGAAAGTAGACATCCAGGGCTTTCCAGCAATATATAATAGTTCATACTTTGCGCGAAGATAAATGACGTAAACTGGCGTTCAACGCCAGTATCATGCTGCTGTCTGGCGTCCAGCGCCAGAAACAGGTTACAAGCTGGAGTTCAACGCCAGAAACAGGTTACAACCTGGCGTTGAACGCCCAAAACAGCCCCAGGCATGTGAGAAGCTTAAGTCTCAGCCCCAGCACACACCAAGTGGGCCCCAGAAGTGGATTTGTGCACTATCTATCATAGTTTACTCATTTTCTGTAAACCTAGGTTACTAGTTTACTATTTAAACAACTTTTAGAGATTTACTTTGCACCTCATGACATTTTCAGATCTGAATTTTATACACTTTGACGGCATGAGTCTCTAAACTCCATTGTTGGGGGTGAGGAGCTCTGCAGCGTCTCGATGAATTAATGCAATTGTTTTTGTTTCTCCTTTCAAACATGCGTGTTCCTATCTAAGATATTCATTTGCGCTTAATTATGGAGAAGGTGATGATCCGTGACACTCATCACCTTCCTCAATCCATGAACGTGTGCCTGACAAACACCTCCGTTCTACATCAGATTGAATGAGTATCTCTTAGCTTCCTTAATCAGAATCTTCGTGGTATAAGCTAGAAATGATTGCGGCCACTCTTGAGGATCCGGAAAGTCTAAACCTTGTCTGTGGTATTCCGAGTAGGATTCAAGGATTGAATGGCTGTGACGAGCTTCAAACTCGCGATTGCTGGGCGTGATGACAAACGCAAAAGGATCAATGGATCCTATTCCAACATGATCGAGAACCAACAGCTGATTAGCCGTGCTGTGACAGAGCATCTGGACCGTTTTCACTGAGAGGATGGGAGGTAGCCACTGACAATGGTGATTCCCTACATACAGCTTGCCATGGAAGGAGCCTTGCATTTATGAAAGTGAGTAAGCATTATGTTGCAGGGATTCAGAGGACAAAGCATCTCCAAAAACCCCAACATATTCTCCATTACTGCACAACAAGTAACTATTTCACACTCTTTTATTTTTCTAATAATTCTAACTGATAATTTTAATTAATATCCTGACTAAGACTAATAAAATAAACATAGCTTGCTTCAAACCAATAATCTCCGTGGGATCGACCCTTACTCACGTAAGGTATTACTTGGACGACCCAGTGCACTTGCTGGTTAGTGGTACGAAGCTGTGTTAAATAGTCCATTAATATTGGCATACACAATTTCGTGCACCAAGTTTTTGGCGCTGTTGCCGGGGATTGTTCGAGTTTGAACAAACTAAAGGTTTATTTTGTTGCTTAGATTAGGAATATAGTATTGATGCTATAGAGTCATTAAATCTGAGTCCTTTATTCCCTTTTCAAAATTTTTTTTCAAAAATATTATTTTTCTTTATCAAATTTTAATTTTTTTTCATGAGTTTAGTGTCTTGTTCTAAATTTGATGTCAATTGCATATTTTATATTTTTCTTTAAAATTTTCGTATTAGTGTTCTTTGTTCTTCCTGGATCTTCAAGTTGTTCTTGTTTATTTTTCTTGTCTGATCTTTAATTTTTCTTGTTCTGTGTCTTTTCTTGTTTCACTTGTGTTCTTTTTAAAGCATTAGTCTTCCAAAAGAAATATACCTATTCAGAACAATTGTTACATTTTCTGCCTAATTGGCTAGAGCGTTGGTCTATGTTCTTGGTAATTGGGTATCTTTATTTCAAAACTTCTTTTAAAAATAATTTTTCTTGATTTAATCTTGTGCCAAACTTTAAGTTTGGTGTTTTATTGTTAATTTTTCTTCAATTTTCGAAAATTTAGTGAAATTTTCTAAAAATTTTAAGTTTGGTGTTCTTTCTTTTGTTCTTGGTGTTCTTGTGAATCTTCAAGGTGTTCTTGAGTCTTTCTTGTGTTTTGATCTTAAAATTTTTAAGTTTGGTGTTCCTTGTTGTTTTCCCTCCAAAATTTTCGAAAATAAGGAGCATTAGATCTAAAAATTTTAAGATTTGTGTCTTTTATGTGTTTTTCTCTTTCATCATAAAATTCAAAATTCAAAAAAATATCTTTTCTAACTAATTTTAAACTATATTTTCGAAATTTTTATATAAAAATTCAGATTTCAATTTCAAAATTTTTCAATTCTTATCTTTTTAAGTTTTTTTTTTTAAAAAAAGAGATATTTTTAATATATATTTTATTACCTTTTTCAAAAATATCCTAACCACTTTCTCTTTTTCATCAAATTTTTCGAAAATCTTCATAAAAGTTTTCAAATTTTTAATTTTTAATTTTCTTTCTTTATTTATTTTATTTTTATTTCGGTTTTTGCTTTATTTTATTATTTCGAAGATTATTCTTATAATAAAATAGACAATATCAACATCTATACCATCTCCCTTGCTCCATCATGGAATTAAATGGAAAAGAACAGTCCAGAACGACTCTGGGGTCATATGCTAACCCCACTACTGCTTCATATGGGAGTAGTATATGTATACCCTCCATTGGAGTTAGTAGCTTTGAGTTGAATCCTCAACTCATTATCATGGTGCAGCAAAGTTGCCAGTATTCCGGTCTTCCAGATGAAGAACCTACAGAGTTTCTGGCACAAATTTTACAAATTGCTGACACAGTACATGATAAGGAAGTAGATCAGGATGTCTACAGATTATTACTGTTTCCATTTGCTGTAAAAGATCAAGCTAAGAGGTGGTTAAATAACCAACCTAAGAACAGCATAAAGACATGGAAACAACTGTCAGAAAAATTCCTGAATCACTATTTTCCTCCAAAACGGATGACACAGCTAAGGCTAAGCATCCAAGGCTTCAAACAAGGAGATAATGAATCCCTTTATGATGCCTGGGAGAGATACAGAGAGATGCTAAGAAAATGCCCCTCTGAGATGTTTTCAGAGTGGGTGCAATTAGACATCTTCTACTATGGGCTTACAGAAAAAGCTCAGATTTCTCTGGATCACTCAGCTGGTGGATCTATACATATGAGAAAAACAATTGAAAAAGCTCAAGAGCTTATTGATACAGTTGCCAGAAATCAGCATCTGTACCTAAGCAGTGAATCTTCCATAAAAAAAGAAGCTAAAACAGTAACTGTTGAACTCAATCCTGTAGATCAGGCTAATGAATTCAATCAGCAATTAGACTTTCTAACTCAGCAGCTAGCCGAATTCAAGGAAATACTACAGGAAACAAGAATGGCTAACAGGAATATGGAAGTACAGTTAAAGCAAATAGAAAAGCAATTGTCAAAACAAATAACAGAAGAATGCCAAGCAGTTCAATTAAGAAGTGGAAAAACATTAAATACCTCACTTCAAAGCAGCAGGAAGCCGAGAAATGAACAAATGGCTACTCAAAATTCCTCTGAGGACAATCAGAGCCCAGAGAGGAATAATGCTGGCACTGAACACCCAGACTATGCTCGTTCCTGGCGTTCAACGCCAGAAACAAGCATGAATCCGGCGTTGAACGCCCAAAGGGAGCACAGTTCTGGCGTTCAGACGCCAGTAACAGATAAGGAGTTGGCGTCTAACGCCACTCCAGCTTCGACCCCTGGCATTCAAACGCCAGTGGGGGATCAGTCACATACAAGTGCTGATAACAACCCTTCTAAAAAGGCTTCCCAACCCACTTCTACAGGTAATAAACCTGCAGCAACTAAGGTTGAGGAATACAAAGCCAAAATGCCTTATCCTCAAAAACTCCGCCAAGCGGAACAGGATAAGCAATTTGCCCGCTTTGCAGACTATCTCAGGACTCTTGAAATAAAGATTCCGTTTGCAGAAGCACTTGAGCAAATACCCTCTTATGCCAAGTTCATGAAAGAGATCTTAAGTCATAAGAAGGATTGGAGGAAAACTAAAAAAGTTTACCTCACTGAGGAATGCAGTGCAGTTATCCTGGAAAGCTTACATGAGAAGCTTAAGGATCCCTGAAGCTTTATGATACCATGCACATTAGAGGGTACTTGTACCAAGCAGGCTCTATGTGATCTTGGGGCAAGTATCAACTTAATACCTGCATCTATTATCACAAAGCTTGGTTTGACTGAAGAAGTCAAACCAACCCGGATATGTCTTCAACTTGCTGATGGCTCCATTAAATACCCATCAGGCGTGATTGAAGACATGATTGTCAAGGTTGGGCCATTTGCCTTTCCTACTGACTTTGTGGTGCTGGAAATAGAGGAGCACAAGAGTGCAACTCTCATTCTAGGAAGACCTTTCCTAGCAACTGGCCAAACCCTCATTGACGTCCAAAAAGGGGAAGTAACCCTGAGAGTCAATGAGGAGGAGTTCAAGTTGAATGTTGCCAAAGCCATGCAACATCCAGACACCCCAGATGACTGCATGAGTGTTGATATCATTGACTCTCTGGTAAGAGAGGTCAATATGGCTGAGAGTCTCGAATCAGAGCTAGAGGACATCTTTAAAGATGTTCAGCCTGATTTGGAGGAATCAGAGAGAATAATAGAACCTCTGAAAATCCCTCAGGAAGAGGAGAAACCTCCCAAACCTGAGCTCAAACCATTACCACCATCCCTGAAATATGCATTTCTAGCAGAAGGTGATACCTTTCCGGTAATCATAAGCTCTACCTTAGAGCCACAGGAAGAGGAAGCACTAATTCAAGTGCTAAGGACACACAAGACAGCTCTTGGGTGGTCCATCAGTGATCTAAAGGGCATTAGCCCAGCCAGATTCATGCACAAGATCCTATTGGAGGGTGACGCCAAGCTAGTTGATGAGCGGATAATTTGTACCCTTTTTGGCATTGTTTTTAGTATGTTTTTAGTAGTTTTAGTTAAGTTTTTAGTATATTTTTATTAGTTTTTAGTTAAAATTCACTTTTCTGGACTTTACTATGAGTTTGTGTGTTTTTCTGTGATTTCAGGTATTTTCTGGCTGAAATTGAGGGACCTGAGCAAAAATCTGATCCAGAGACTGAAAAGGACTGCAGATGCTGTTGGATTCTGACCTCCCTGCACTCGATGTGGATTTTCTGGAGCTATAGAAGCCCAATTGGCGCGCTCTCAACGGCGTTGGAAAGTAGACATCCTGGGCTTTCCAGCAATATATGATAGTCCATACTTTGCCCAAGATTTGATGGCCCAAACCGGCGTTCAAAATCACCCTCAGAAATTCCAGCGTTAAACGCCGGAACTGGCACCTAAATGGGAGTTAAACGCCCAAACTGGCATAAAAGCTGGCGTTTAACTCCAAGAAGAGTCTCTACATGAAATTGCTTCATTGCTCAGCCCAAGCACACACCAAGTGGGCCCGGAAGTGGATTTTTATGTCATTTACTCATCTCTGTACACCCTAGGCTACTAGTTTTCTATAAGTAGGACCTTTTGTTATTGTATTAGACATCTTTTGATCATGCTTTGATGATTAAACCCTCTTTGGGGGAGGCTGGCCATTCGGCCATGCCTAGACCTTGTTCTTATGTATTTTCAACGGTGGAGTTTCTACACACCATAGATTAAGGTGTGGAGCTCTGCTGTACCTCGAGTATTAATGCAATTACTATTGTTCTTCTATTCAATTCCGCTTGTTCTTTGTCCAAGATATCACTTGTTCTTCAACTTGATGAATGTGATGATCCGTGACACTCATCATCATTCTCACCTATGAACAAAGTGACTGACAACCACTTCTGTTCTACAAGCAAACAAGGCTCTAGTGTTTATCTCTTGGATTCCTGATACACAATGCATGGTTGATCGCCTGACAACCGAGTGCTCGCCTGACAAACGAGCCAGCCATTCCGTGAGATCAGAGTCTTCGTGGTATAGGCGAGAACTGATGGCGGCATTCAAGAGAATCCGGATGGTCTAACCTTGTCTGTGGTATTCTGAGTAGGATTCAATGATTGAATGACTGTGACGTGCTTCAAACTCCTAGCAGGCGGGGCGGTAGTGACAGACGCAAAAGAATCACTGGATTCTATTCCGGCCTGACCGAGAACCGACAGCTGATTAGCCATATGCTGTGACAGAGCATAGGAACATTTTCACTGAGAGGATGGGAGGTAGCCACTGACAACGGTGAAACCCTTGCATAAGCTTGCCATGGAAAGGAGTAAGAAGGATTGGATGAAGACAGTAGGAAAGCAGAGAGACGGAAGGGAAGGCATCTTCATACGCTTATCTGAAGTTCCTACCAATGAATTACATAAGTACCTCTATCTTTATCTTTATGCCTCATTCGTATATCACTATATCCATTTGAGTCCGCCTGACTAAGATTTACAAGGTGACCATAGCTTGCTTCATACCAACAATCTCCGTGGGATCGACCCTTACTCGCGTAAGGTTTATTACTTGGACGACCCAGTGCACTTGCTGGTTAGTTGTGCGAAGTTGTAGTGATCACGATTTCGCACCCCAAGTTTTTGGCGCCGTTGCCGGGGATTATTTTGTGTATGGACAACTGACGGTTCATCTTGTTGCTTAGATTAGGTATTTTTTCTTCAGAGTTCTTAAGAATGAATTCTAGTGTTTCAAGGTGATGTTCTTATCATCACCAAAGCTGATTGATCTTCATCAATTTAGCTCTTGAATGCAATGTCCTGCTGAAGCTTGGCTAGCCATGTCTAATTCCTTTAGACTGAAGCTTTAGACTAACATTGCATGATTCCTGGAATTCTCATTAAGAATTTTGATACCTTTATTTTCTTTTCATATAATTTTCGAAAAAAAGCACAAAAAAAATTTCAAAATCATAAAAACCAAAAATATTTTATGTTTCTTGTTTGAGTCTAGTGTCTAATTTTAAGTTTGGTGTCTTGCAATGCATTGTTTATTTGATCTTGGTTCTATTTTCAAGTCAATAGTACAGGGAACTGAAGATTCAGAACATGCAGCAGAGGAATTACACAGAAAAAGCTGGGCGTTCAAAACGCCCAGTGAAGAAGGACAGACTGGCGTTTAAACACCAGCCAGGGTGCCTGGTTGGGCGTTTAACGCCCAAAAAGGTAGTGCATTGGGCGTTAAACGCCAGAATGTGCACCATTCTGGGCGTTTAACGCCAAGATGGCACAAGGGGGAGGATTTTGTTTTCAAATCAATTTTTTTCAAGTTTTCAAAGTTTTTCAAAATCAAATCTTTTTCAAATCATATCTTTTCAATCAAATGTTTTCAAAATCAATTTCTTTCCTTTTTCAAAGATACTTGCTAACAATTAATGATTTGATTGAACATTTCAAGTATGTTGCCTTTTCTGTTGAGAAAGGTTTAATGTTTGAATCATATCTTTTCTTGTTAGGCAAGTCATTAATTTTTAAAATCAAATCTTTTTAAATTGTTTTCAAAATCATATCTTTTCAATCATATCTTTTTAAAACCATAACTTTTCAATCATATCTTTTTAATCACATCTTTTTCAAAACAGTTTTTAATCATATCTTTTTGATTTCTAATTTCAAAATCTTTTTCAAAAATTACTTGATTTCTTTCCCACTCTTGATTTTCGAAAATCAATTAAAGTTTTTCAAAAATGTTTTTCAAAATATTTCACTTGATTTTCGAAAATTTCTTCCTCTCTTCCCACATCCTTCTCTTTACGGAGTACTACTCCTTCTCAATGCACAATTCGAACTCTATCTAATTAAGTTCGAACTCTTCTACCTTTTCTTTCTATTTTTTTGTTCCTCTGACACCTCAAGGAATCTCTATACTATGACATAGAGGATTTCATATTTTCTTGTTCTCTTCTCTTTCTTATGAGCAGGAGCAAAGACAAAGGCATTCTTGTTGAAGCTGACCCTAAACCTGAAAGGACCTTGAAGCGAAAGCTAAGAGAAGCTAAGGCACAACTCTCTGTAGAGGACCTAACTGAATTCTTCAAAGAAGAAGAACACATGGCAGCCGAAAACAGCAACAATGCCAACAATGCAAGGAAGGTGCTGGGTGACTTTACTGCACCTACTCCCGACTTCTATGGGAGAAGCATCTCTATCCCTGCCATTAGAGCAAACAACTTTGAGCTTAAGCCTCAATTAGTTTCTCTAATGCAACAGAATTGCAAGTTTCATGGACTTCCATTGGAAGATCCTCATCAGTTTTTAGCTGAATTCTTGCAAATCTGTGACACTGTCAAAACTAATGGGGTAGACCCTGAGGTCTACAGACTTATGCTATTCCCTTTTGCTGTAAGAGACAAAGCTAGGACATGGTTGGACTCACAACCTAAAGAAAGCCTGGACTCATGGGAAAAGCTAGTCAATGCCTTCTTGGAAAAGTTCTTTCCACCTCAAAAATTGAGTAAGCTTAGAGTGGAAGTCCAAACCTTCAGACAGAAGGGTGGAGAATCCCTCTATGAAGCTTGGGAAAGATACAAACAATTGATCAGAAAATGTCCTTCTGACATGCTTTCTGAATGGAGCATCATAGGTATTTTCTATGATGGTCTCTCTGAACTATCCAAGATGTCTTTGGATAGCTCTGCTGGAGGATCTCTTCATTTGAAGAAGACGCCTACAGAAGCTCAAGAGCTAATTGAAATGGTTGCAAATAACCAATTCATGTACACTTCTGAAAGGAATCCTGTGAACAATGGGACCAATCAGAAGAAATGAGTTCTTGAGATTGATACTCTGAATGCCATTTTGGCTCAGAACAAGATATTGACTCAACAAGTCAATTTGATTTCTCAAAGTCTGTCTGGAATGCAAAATGCACCAAGCAGTACTAAGGATGCTTCATCTGAAGAAGAAGCCTATGATCCTGAGAACCCTTCAATGGAAGAGGTGAATTACCTAGGAGAACCCTATGGAAACACCTATAATTCTTCATGGAGAAATCACCCAAATTTCTCATGGAAAAATCAAGAGAAACCTCAACAAGGTTTCAACAACAATAATGGTGGAAGAAACAGGTTTAGCAATGGCAAGCCTTTTCCATTATCTTCTCAGCAACAGACAGAGAATTCTAAGCAGAACCCCTCTGACTTAGCAACTATGGTCTCTGATCTAATCAAAACCACTCAAAGTTTCATGACTGAAACAAGGTCCTCCATTAGAAATTTGGAGGCACAAGTGGGACAGCTGAGCAAGAAAGTTACTGAACTCCCTCCTAGTACTCTCCCAAGTAACACAGAAAAAAATCCAAAAGGAGAGTGCAAGGCCATCAACATGGCCGAATTTGGAGAGGAAGGAGAGGAAGTGAACGCCACTGAGGAAGACCTCAGTGGGCGTGCACTAGCCTCCAATGAGTTCCCCAATGAGGAACCATGGGAATCTGAGGCTCAAAATGAGACCATAGAGATTCCATTGGACTTACTTCTACCTTTCATGAGCTCTGATGAGTATTCTTCCTCTGAAGAGGATGAGTATGTCACTGAAGAGCAAGTTGCTAAATACCTTGGAGCAATCATGAAGCTAAATGACAAGTTATTTGGAAATGAGACTTGGGAGAATGAACCTCCTTTGCTCACCAAAGAACTGGATGACTTGTCTAGGCAGAAATTACCTCAAAAGAGACAAGATCCTGGGAAGTTTTCAATACCTTGTACCATAGGCACCATAACCTTCAAGAAGGCTCTGTGTGACTTAGGGTCAAGTGTAAACCTCATGCCTCTCTCTGTAATGGAGAAGCTAAGGATCTTTGAAGTGCAAGCTGCAAGAATCTCATTAGAGATGGCAGACAACTCAAGAAAACAAGCTCATGGACTTGTAGAGGATGTTTTGGTGAAGATTGAAAACCATTACATCCCTGCGGATTTCATAGTCCTAGAGACTGGGAAGTGCATGGATGAAACCATCATCCTTGGCAGACCCTTCCTGGCCACGGCAAAGGCTGTGATTGATGTTGATAGAGGAGAGTTGATCATTCAAGTGAATGTAGAATCCTTGGTGTTTAAGGCTCAAGGATATCCCTCTGTCATCATGGAGAGGAAGCATGAAGAGCTTCTCTCAAATCAGAGTCAAATAGAGCCCCCACAGTCAAACTCTAAGTTTGGTGTTGGGAGGCCACAACCAAACTCTAAGTTTGGTGTTGAACCCCCACATTCAAACTCTAAGTTTGGTGTTGGGAGGTTCCAACATTGCTCTGAGAAAATGTGAGGCTCCATGAGAGCCATCTGTCAAGCTACTGACATTAAAGAAGCGCTTGTTGGGAGGCAACCCAATGTTATATGTTATCTAGTTCTCTTTGTTATTTTATGTTTTTTGTAGGTTGATGATCATAAGAAGACACAAAATCAATTGAAAAAGCAAAAACAGAATGAAAAACAGGAAGAAAAACAGCACACCCTGTAGGAAGAACCCACTGGCGTTTAAACGCCAGTGAGGCTAGCAATTGGGCGTTTAACGCCCAGTCTGGCACCATTCTGGACGTTTAACGCCAGAAAGGGGCACCAGACTGGCGTTAAATGCCAGAAAAGGGCAAGAACCTGGCGTTAAACGCCAGGAATGGGCACCAGCCCGGCGTTTAACGCCAGAAATGGCTCAAAACGTGATTTTGAATGCCATTTGGTGCAGGCATGACTTTTCCTTGACACCACAGGATCTGTGGACCCCACAGGATCCCCACCAACCCCACCACTCTCTCTCTTCTTCACCCACCCTCTCCTATATAAACCCTTCTTCACCCCTTCACTTTCACCCAACCTAAACACCACTTCTCCCCCTCTTTGGCCGAACACAAAAGTCATTCCCTTCTTCCTCATTTCTTCTTCTTCTACTCTCTTCTTTCTTCTTTTGCTCGAGGACGAGCAAACCTTTTAAGTTTGGTGTGGTAAAAGCGTTGCTTTTCGTTTTTCCATGACCATTTATGGCATCCAAGGCCGGAGAAACCTCTAGAAAGAGGAAAGGGAAGGTAAAAAGCTTCCACCTCCGAGTCATGGGAGATGGAGAGATTCATCTCAAGGGTGCATCAAGACCACTTCTATGAAGTTGTGACCATGAAGAAGGGTCAACTTTGATCAAAGTTTGGACCAAGTCCTCATAGACATTTGTGAAGAGGGCGTTCAATGAAAGAGAGATTCAAGAGGGAAGCCGGTTCAACTGAGAAGGCATGACCTCAAGCCCATCACTAAGAAAAGGATGGAGCAAACAAGAGACCCCTCTCATCATGAGATCCCTGAGATGCCTCAAGGGATGCACTTTCCTCCACAAGACTATTGGGAGCAACTGAACACCTCCCTAGGAGAATTAAGTTCCAACATGGGACAACTAAGGGTGGAGCACCAAGAACATTCCATCCTCCTCCATGAAATTAGAGAAGATCAAAGAATCATGAGAGAGGAGCAACAAAGACAAGGAAGAGACATTGAGGAGCTCAAGCACTCCATAAGACCTTCAAGAGGAAGAACAAGCTGCCATCACTGAGGTGGACCCGTTCTTTAATCTCCTTGTTCTTTATTTTCTTGTTTTTCGAAATTATGCTTTATGTTTATCCATGTTTGTGTCTTATGATCATTAGTGTCTTAGTGTCTATGCCTTGAAGTTATGAATGTCCTATGAAATCCATCACCTTTCTTAAAAGAAAACTGTTTTTATTACAAAAGAACAAGAAGTACAGGATTTCGAATTCATCTTTAAAACTAGCTTAATTAGTTTGATGTGGTGACAATACTTTTTGTTTTCTGAATGTATGATTGAACAGTGCATATGTCTTTTGAATTTGTTGTTCATGAATGTTAAAATTGTTGGCTCTTGAAAGAATGATGAAAAAGGAGACATGTTACTGAGGATCTGAAAAATCATAAACATGATTCTTGAAGCAAGAAAAAGCAGTGAATACAAAAAAAAAAGAGAAAAAGAAGGAGAAAAACGAAAAAAAAGGAGAAAGAAAAAAAAGAAAGAAAAAGAAAGAAATAAAGTTGTGATCCAAGGCAAAAAGAGTGTGCTTAAGAACCCTGGACACCTCTAATTGGGGACTCTAGCAAAGCTGAGTCACAATCTGAAAAGGTTCATCCAATTATGTGTCTGTGGCATGTATGTATCCGGTGGTAATACTGGAAGACAGAGTGCTTTGGGCCACGGCCAAGACTCAATAAGTAGCTGTGTTCAAGAATCATCATACTTAACTAGGTGAATCAATAACATTATCTGGATTCTGAGTTCCTAAAGAAGCCAATCATTCTGAATTTCAAAGGATAAAGTGAGATGCCAAAACTGTTTGGAGGCAAAAAGCTACTAGTCCCGCTCATCTAATTTGGAGCTAAGTTTCATTGATAATTTGGAGTCTATAGTATATTCTCTTCTTTTTATCTTATTTGATTTTCAGTTGCTTGGGGACAAGCAACAATTTAAGTTTGGTGTTGTGATGAGCGGATAATTTGTACCCTTTTTGGCATTGTTTTTAGTATGTTTTTAGTAGTTTTAGTTAAGTTTTTAGTATATTTTTATTAGTTTTTAGTTAAAATTCACTTTTCTGGACTTTACTATGAGTTTGTGTGTTTTTCTGTGATTTCAGGTATTTTCTGGCTGAAATTGAGGGACCTGAGCAAAAATCTGATCCAGAGACTGAAAAGGACTGCAGATGCTGTTGGATTCTGACCTCCCTGCACTCGAAGTGGATTTTCTGGAGCTACAGAAGCCCAATTGGCGCGCTCTCAACGGCGTTGGAAAGTAGACATCCTGGGCTTTCCAGCAATATATGATAGTCCATACTTTGCTCAAGATTTGATGGCCCAAACCGGCGTTCAAAGTCACCCTCAGAAATTCCAGCGTTAAACGCCGGAACTGGCACCTAAATGGGAGTTAAACGCCCAAACTGGCATAAAAGCTGGCGTTTAACTCCAAGAAGAGTCTCTACACGAAATTGCTTCATTGCTCAGCCGAAGCACACACCAAGTGGGCCCGGAAGTGGATTTTTATGTCATTTACTCATCTCTGTACACCCTAGGCTACTAGTTTTCTATAAGTAGGACCTTTTGTTATTATATTAGACATCTTTTGATCATGCTTTGATGATTAAACCCTCTTTGGGGGAGGCTGGCCATTCGGCAATGCCTAGACCTTGTTCTTATGTATTTTCAACGGTGGAGTTTCTACACACCATAGATTAAGGTGTGGAGCTCTGCTGTACCTCGAGTATTAATGCAATTACTATTGTTCTTCTATTCAATTCCGCTTGTTCTTTGTCCAAGATATCACTTGTTCTTCAACTTGATGAATGTGATGATCCGTGACACTCATCATCATTCTCACCTATGAACAAAGTGACTGACAACCACTTCTGTTCTACAAGCAAACAAGGCTCTAGTGTTTATCTCTTGGATTCCTGATACACGATGCATGGTTGATCGCCTGACAACCGAGTGCTGATGACAAGTCATCTTAGCCTAGTTTCACTAGTCTTTTTCTTTTGTTTTCACTTGAATTATGCACTTTCTTGAGGCTTAAGCAAGCCAATTTAGGTAGATTTTCATGCTTCCTTTGATTGAATCAACCATAGATAAATTAATGCAATTTCATGAGATTTGATGCCATAATTGGTGCATATTAGGATAGAATGATCATCTCATGATTTCAAGCATAGCTTTGATTTGTTTGGTTGATTTATGATAGGTGAAGAAAGCTTGGAAAAGGATTGAAGTGAGAAGGAATGGCTAGAAGCTAAGAGAAGACAATGAATCAAGTGAAATTGAACCAGGAATAAATGAAGTTGGAGTTGAAGTTAGCCCTCAAACGTTGGCACAAACTTTTGGACTTGAAGTTAGCCTCAACGTTAGCCCCCTAACTTGGAGGCTAACGTTGGAAGCTAAAAATTCCTCCCAGGGTGCACCAAGTTTGCGCCAACGTTAGCCCCCTAACTTGGAGGCTAACGTTGGCATGAGAAATTCTCCCCAGGGTGTGCCAACGTTTGCGCCAACGTTAGCCCCCTAACTTGGAGGCTAACGTTGGCATTTGAATTGTTCTCCAGGGGCTGCCAACGTTTGCGCCAACGTTAGCCCCCTAACTTGGAGGCTAACGTTGGCGCCACTCCAACACAAAGCAAGGCCAACATTAGGGTCAAAGTTAGCCCCCTAACGTTGGCACCAACGTGAAGTGCAGCAGATTGGGTTTGCTGCTAGAAAAAGTTGGCCTCAAAGTTAGCCCCCTAACTTTGAGGCTAACTTTAAACCCAACTTTGCAAAACTCAAATCCGGTTCAATTGATTCACTTGGGTTTCTCTCCAAACTTCAAGAGCAATCAACCAAGGCCTCTTTCAACCCAATTCCACCAAGAGCAAAGGCCCAACTCAAGGCTTGAAGATCAATTGAAGAAAGTGTATAAATAGGCTAGAATTCAATCTATTCGGGGAGCTTCCTTTTTGAGTTTTTAGAAAGAGTTTTCTTCTGAGTTTGGGAGCTCGAATGATCTTTATTTCCTTAGTTTAATTGCTTTCAATTTCAATTACACTTGTCTTGGATCTTGGGTTGGAGAATTGAAGGAATTCTGTTTCAATCTCACCTTAGATCTCTCTGTTGATCTTCACTGCAATTTAATTTCCAACTCGGTTCATTGCTTCTTCATCTAATCTCTTTGCAATTTACAATTCCATTGCTATTGTTCTTGTTGGATCTAGGAAGGCATTGAGATCTAGACTCAGTTTTCTAGTCTCTGGGACCTGAGATCCGAATTTACCATTTCAATTTTCTATTTCTTGCACTTATTGTTCAATTTACTTATCTGTTTGAATTTAATTCAATCCCAATTCCCATTTACCCTTCTGATTAATGCAATTTAATTTCTCTTTGTTTAATTCCTGCAATTCCAAGTCCCAATCCCCTTTACATTTGACGCAATTTATATTTCTTGTCATTTAAGATTCTTGCAATTTACATTTCTTGCAATCTAAGTTTCTGCCATTTAATTTCTTGTTCTTTAAGATTCAAGCACTTTAATTCTTGTTCTCTTTACTTTCAATGCAATTTAAATTCTGCAACTCAATCAACCAAATCTTGATTCGCTTGACTAATTCAACCACTAAACTAAAATTGTTCAATCCTTCAATCCCTGTGGGATCGACCTCACTCCCGTGAGTTTTTATTACTTGATGCGACCCGGTGCACTTGCCGGTTAGATCGGTATTGTTTTGGGAGAGATTCAATTCTTGTCTCCACCAAAATAATTCCCATCAAGTTTTTGGCGCCGTTGCCGGGGATTGATTAGATTGACAATGATTAAGTGAGGTGGTAAATTTAGATCAAGCACTTTTTCTTTAATTTTGACTAACCCATTAACTGTTTGAATTTTTGCTTAAACTAACTAAAACTTCAATTTAGCAGTAGATTGAAGTATCATTGGTGTGTACATTTCTTATGATATGCTTGTATGTCAGGTACACGAAGAACCACACTAAATCTTCATGAACAAGATGAGAGGACCCTCAGGAGGTTAAGGAGAGCTGAAAGAGGAAAAAATATTGTTGGAGAAGAGGAATCAGAAGAAGAATTTCATGAGATGGAGGAACATTCAACTAATCCACCAGGTGGAGCAGACAACAACAATGGCAACCCACAGCAGAGGAGAGTTTTGGCTTCCTATACCTTTGCCAATCCTAGACATTGTGGAAGCAGCATCTTGGCTCCAAATGTCAATGCAAACAATTTTGAACTTAAGCCACAACTCATCACTTTGGTTCAGAATAATTGCTCTTTTGGTGGAGGATCACTTGAAGACCCACATCAACACTTATCCACCTTCCTGAGGATATGCAACACTGTCAAAACTAATGGAGTACCTCCTGACAGCTACAAATTGATGCTATTCCCATTCTCTCTCAGGGATAAGGCTACTCAATGGTTGGAATCATTTCCAAGAGACAGCATTAACAACTGGGATGACTTGGTAACCAAGTTCCTTGCCAAGTTTTATCCACCACAGAGGGTTATAAGGTTGAAAGCCGAGGTACAAACATTCACACAAATGGAGAATGAACCCATCTATGAGGCATGGGAGAGGTACAAGGCTCTAGTCAGAAAATGCCCTTCTAACATGTTCAATGAATGGGAGAAGCTGCAAAACTTCTATGAAGGCTTAACACTGAAGTCTCAGGAATCCTTGGATCACTCAGCTGGAGGTTCCTTGCAACTCATGAAAACTGCAGAGGAGGCTCAAGAACTTATTGATATGGTGGCCAATAACCAATATTTCTTTGCTCATCAAAGAAGTCGCCAACCATCACAGAGAAGAGGCGTAATGGAGCTAGAAGGAGTGGATTCAATCCTGGCTCAAAACAAATTAATGCAGCAGCAAATTCAACAACAATTTGAGCAAATGACCAAGAGGATTGACAACCTCCAAGTTGCAGCAGTCAACACTAGCCAACCATCAGCCACATGGGGACAAAATGAAGAAGTTCAAGAAGAGCAACAGCAAGAACAAGTTCAGTACATGCACTCTAATCCAAATGAAGTCTATGGTGATACATACAACCCCTCATGGAAGAATCACCCCAACCTCAGATGGGGAGATACTCACAACCAAAATCAACAACCATGGCAGAGAAACTCAAACCAAAACAACCCAAGACACAATCAAAATTTCAACCAGCAGCAAACCAACCAAAATACCTATAGAAAACCTCAAAACAATTACCCCACTCACAACCAATACCAATCCACCAACCAAAATTCCTATCATCCACCAACCACAGCTCATAACCCACCACAAGCACCACCTGAACCCCAAAGAATCACCAACTTGGAAACCATGATAGAAAAAATGATGAAACTCCAAGAAATGACAAACAAAAACCATGAGGCCTCCATAAAGAACCTAGAAAGGCAGATCGGGCAAATTTCCAAGCAAATGCCTGTTGAGAGACCTTCAAGCTCACTACCTAGTGACACAATCCCAAATCCCAAGGAGGAATGCAAGGCAATACAATTGAGAAGTGGGAGAATATTGATGAGCAACAATGACACTACAAAGAAACAAAAAGAGAGCATCAAAGAACCAACAGAGGATGAGAAGCAAACAAAAGCAGATCAAGCTAAGGAGCAAGTTGTGGTGCCAACCAAAAGCAATGAGAAACTCAAAGAACAGGAGAACCAGCCACATAGCTCAAAGGAAAAGACTCAAGGACAGCAGCAAATCGAAAATAGCATCACACCTCCACTGCCATATCCTCAGAGATTCAACAAAGAGGTTAAGGATAAACATTTCCACAAATTCCTTGAGACCTTCAAGAGGTTGGAAATCAATATCCCTCTAGCTGAAGCACTTGAGCAAATGCCTTTATATGCCAAGTTCTTGAAGGACCTTATCAATAAGAAGAGAAGTTGGCTTGAGAAGGAAACCATATTACTTACCGAGGAATGCAGTGCAGTGATTCAGCGGGGTATCCCCCCAAAACTCAAGGATCCAGGGGGCTTTGTAGTGTCATGCACCATTGGAAAAATAGTTCTCAACAAAGCCCTCTGTGACCTTGGTGCCAGCATCAATTTAATGCCTCTCTCAATGATGAGAAAACTTGATATAGAAGAGCTTAAACCCACCAGGATGTCATTAGTTATGGCTGACAGATCCATTAAGACACCCAATGGAATTGTGGAAAATCTGTTGGTGAAGATTGGGGAATTTATCTTCCCAGCAGATTTTGTGATTTTGGATACTGAAGAGGAAGGAAGTGACTCAATCATTTTGGGGAGGCCATTTTTATACACAGCAAGAGCCATCATCGATGTAGAAAAAGGAGAAATGGTCTTCAGGGTCCATAATGAACAAATGATCATAAATGTTTTCAAGTCAATGCAAAATAGCCCTGAGCAAGAGGATTATGTAAAAGTGGATATGATAGAGAGTTTGGTGGAAGAAATGCTGGAAGAAAGTTCTCAAGAGCAAGAAGGAGATCAAAGTGCAATAGAAGAACAAGTAGCCGAGATCTTCATAAGCAAAGAGGTGAAACCAAGCAAGAAAAAAGAAGTGCAAAAGCAAGAACTAAAGCCATTACCCTCTCATCTCAAATATGCATTTCTTGGCACTTCAGAAAGCCTCCCAGTGATCATCAACTCGTCTTTGACAAAGAAAGAAGAAGGAGAGCTTCTTGATGTTCTCAGAACTCACAAGGATGCCTTAGGATGGACCATTGATGACCTGAAAGGCATCAGCCCCACAGTATGCATGCATAAGATTCTTTTGGAGGACAATTCCAAAGCAGTGATTCAACCTCAGAGAAGACTCAACCCTGCAATGAAGGAGGTCGTCCAGAAGGAAGTGATGAAATTATGGAATGCAGGAATCATATACCCTATTTCCGATAGCTCGTGGATAAGCCCAGTCCAAGTGGTACCAAAGAAAGGAGGGATGACAGTCATTATTAATGAGAAAAGTGAACTCATTCCGACTAGAACTGTGACAGGATGGAGGATGTGTATTGACTATAGAAGGCTGAATGATGCCACACGCAAAGATCATTTCCCACTTCCTTTCATTGATCAAATGCTCGAAAGGTTGGCTGGCCATGCTTATTATTGTTTCTTGGATGGATATTCTGGGTATAATCAGATAGTGGTGGATCCAAAGGACCAAGAAAAGACTTCATTCACATGCCCAGTTGGAGTTTTTGCTTATAGAAGAATGCCATTCGGATTGTGCAATGCCCCAGCCACTTTTCAAAGGTGTATGCTCTCCATTTTCTCAGATATGGTTGAAAAATTCTTAGAGGTTTTTATGGATGACTTCTCTGTTTTTGGTGATAGTTTCAATACTTGCTTAAACCATCTAACTCTTGTCTTGAAACGATGCCAAGAAACTAATTTGGTTTTGAACTGGGAGAAGTGCCATTTCATGGTACCTGAGGGGATTGTTCTTGGTCATAAAGTTTCAAGAAAAGGGATAGAGGTTGATAAGGCAAAGGTTGAGATAATAGAAAAACTCCCTCCACCAACTAATGTGAAATCTGTCAGAAGTTTCTTGGGGCATGCAGGATTTTATAGAAGGTTTATCAAAGATTTTTCTAAAATAGCCAAACCCTTGAGCAACCTTTTGATGATTGATCAACCTTTTGTTTTTGATAAAGAGTGCCAGCATGCCTTTGAAACTTTAAAGCAGAAACTCACAACAGCACCAATTATCACACCTCCGGATTGGAATTTGCCATTTGAACTCATGTGTGATGCAAGTGAGATTGCCATTGGTGCTGTACTTGGACAGAAGAAGGGAAACTTGCATCATGTCATATATTATGCAAGTAAAGTATTGAATGAAGCTCAAAAAAATTACACTACAACAGAGAAGGAATTGTTGGCTGTAGTTTATGCATTTGATAAGTTTAGAGCATACTTGATAGGATCTAAAATTGTGGTTTATACTGATCATGCTGCTCTCAAGTATTTGATGTCAAAACGGGATGCCAAACCAAGACTCATCAGGTGGATTCTACTCTTACAAGAATTTGACATAGAGGTAAGGGACAGGAAAGGTACCGAAAATCTAGTTGCTGATCATTTGTCAAGGCTGCCACCAGAAACAATCCAAAATGCTTCATTACCTGTGAATGAAAGCTTCCCAGATGAACATCTTATGCTGATCCAACAAACACCATGGTTTGCCGATATAGCTAACTACAAAGTGGGAAAGAAGATACCTCAAGAATTCACTAAGCAACAAGTGAAGAAGCTGATCAATGAAGCAAGGAAGTTCTTGTGGGATGAACCTTATTTGTTCAAAAGATGTTCTGATGGAATAATTAGAAGATGTGTCCCTGAGAGTGAAATGCAAGATATACTATGGCATTGCCATGGCTCTACATACGGCGGACACTTTGGTCCAGAAAGAACAGCAGCAAAGATACTACAAAGTGGGTTCTATTGGCTAACCATCTTTAAAGATGCCAGGGAGTTTGTCCACCAATGTAATGAATGCCAAAGAGCAGGAGGATTAACAAAAAGGAATGAGATGCCACAGAACTTCATTTTGGAAGTAGAATTGTTTGATCTATGGGGCATTGATTTCATGGGACCCTTTCCCCCCTCTTACTCATTCAAATATATCTTGGTAGCAGTGGAATATGTTTCAAAATGGGTGGAAGCCATAGCCACAACTACCTGTGATGCACAAATTGTTCTTCAATTCCTAAAAAAGCACATCTTTACTAGATTTGGAGTACCCAAGAGTCTCATCAGTGATGGTGGTGGTCATTTCTGCAATAGACAAATGGAGAAACTTCTCCACAAATATGGAGTCATTCATAAGGTAGCCACACCATATCATCCTCAAACTAATGGACAGGCAGAATTGGCAAACAGAGAACTGAAGAAGATCCTAGAAAAGACAGTTGGTAGCACAAGAAAGGATTGGGCTAGGAAGTTGGAAGATGCACTTTGGGCATACCGAACAGCCTTCAAAACTCCCATTGGGAAATCCCCATTTCAATTGCTATATGGCAAATCTTGTCATCTCCCTGTAGAGCTTGAGCACAAAGCCTTTTGGGCCACCAAACTTCTAAATCTGGATTTTGAAGCAGCAGGAGAAAAAAGATTGTTGCAGCTGAATGAGCTAGATGAGTTTAGGCTAGAAGCCTATGAAAATGCCAAGATATACAAGGAAAAAGCTAAAAGATGGCATGACAGGAAGATTTTGAAGAAAGAGTTCAAACTTGGACAACAAGTTCTCTTGTATAACTCACGGCTCAAGATATTCCCTGGCAAGCTTAAGTCTAAGTGGACAGGTCCATACTTGGTGACTAAGGTGTTTCCTTATGGGAGTATTGAATTGCTAGATGAAGCAACAAAGAATCGGTTTACAGCAAATGGCCATAGAGCAAAGCTGTACCTAGGGGGGCAATGGAACAAAGAAACAGAGGTCCAGAGCCTAAACCCTCCTTGAAGCAAAAACAGAAGATGTCAAGCTAATGACAATAAAAGAGCGCTTGTTGGGAGGCAACCCAACCTGAGGTAGTTATCTTTTTCGTAGCATTTTCAATAAAAATGTTGAATAATTAGTATGTATTGCAAGGAGCTAAGTTTGGTGTTGCACACCAAAACAATTTGAGGGAGAATGAAAATTTCTAAGTTTGGTGTTCCACCAAAACTTCATTCAGAAACACATTCTAACTTCCTACACATTACTAGTTTCAAGCAATCAGACAAATTAATCAACTATATAATTGCTTTTTAGTCCTAACTCTATGACCTGTAGCAAGAACATAAGAATTTGCCCAGAGTCAAAATGACGAATCAGAGGAAGTAGCAAGGAATTTGGCATCATGATTCAAAATGGGCACAACAGAAGGATGAACAAAAGAGATGCAAACCAATAGGTTGTATATACACTTAACCTTTGCTATTGAGTAATACTCTGAGTATGTTCTGTTAAAGTGTCCTTTGGGTTCAGACAGAGTCAAATTTACCTTAAAATAAGTAATCTAGTTTAAGTTGTGCTTGTGTGTTTACTTTCACTTGACTAAGAGCATGCTCTGTCCCCTGCATCTTTAAATCAATAAAAGAAATGTTTGATTGAGAAATGAGATAGTTCTCTGTTAGAAAGAAGTAGAATAATAGTAAGTGGTGGTATGTGTGTGATTGTATAAAAACTCACTGTTAGTGAATAAAGAGCTAGGATGTCTTTTTCTAAGAATAGAGTGATCTACTGTCTATGAATCTCAATAAGAAAATCCTTGGTCCAAAAGAAAAAAAAAAAAAGAAAGAAAGAAAGAAAAGAGATAGCCAAAAGATGGCAGAATCAAAGAAAAGAAAAAAAAAAGGGAAACAAAGCTGGACACCAATAGCTTGAACCTTAAAAATATATGCCTGTGGTGTCTATGTATTAGGATCTGCTTGGACTACTAAGCTCTTTGGAGTGCTTCAACACTCGGTGACTTGGATTAACTAATCCGGGATCATCAGCTGAAAATCCACTATCAAGAGCAACCTAACTACAAGGCATTTAGTAACCAAAAAGGTGCTGGGCATCAATGTTTAAAGGGAAAGGTGAGCCAAGTGTCCATGGTGAATAATGTGTCAAGTATAAAGAAAAGAAAATGAACTTGCTACATATGACACTCAAATAAAGCTTTGAACAAAGTAATAGCCAAGGATAAAGGAATAATGAGAGGTCATAGCAGTATGACACTTGAAGCTTGAAAGAGACTTTCTAAAGCCTAAGAATCAATAAGAAGTGAGTATGTGCATATCAACATAAAATCCCATGAACTATCAATAACATTCTGCTAGCATGAACATCTTTTTCCAATTCATTCTTTCTTTCTAATTATTCATTTCTTGCTTGGGGACAAGCAAGCTTTAAGTTTGGTGTTGTGATGACAAGTCATCTTAGCCTAGTTTCACTAGTCTTTTTCTTTTGTTTTCACTTGAATTATGCACTTTCTTGAGGCTTAAGCAAGCCAATTTAGGTAGATTTTCATGCTTCCTTTGATTGAATCAACCATAGATAAATTAATGCAATTTCATGAGATTTGATGCCATAATTGGTGCATATTAGGATAGAATGATCATCTCATGATTTCAAGCATAGCTTTGATTTGTTTGGTTGATTTATGATAGGTGAAGAAAGCTTGGAAAAGGATTGAAGTGAGAAGGAATGGCTAGAAGCTAAGAGAAGACAATGAATCAAGTGAAATTGAACCAGGAATAAATGAAGTTGGAGTTGAAGTTAGCCCTCAAACGTTGGCACAAACTTTTGTACTTGAAGTTAGCCTCAACGTTAGCCCCCTAACTTGGAGGCTAACGTTGGAAGCTAAAAATTCCTCCCAGGGTGCACCAAGTTTGCGCCAACGTTAGCCCCCTAACTTGGAGGCTAACGTTGGCATGAGAAATTCTCCCCAGGGTGTGCCAACGTTTGCGCCAACGTTAGCCCCCTAACTTGGAGGCTAACGTTGGCATTTGAATTGTTCTCCAGGGGCTGCCAACGTTTGCGCCAACGTTAGCCCCCTAACTTGGAGGCTAACGTTGGCGCCACTCCAACACAAAGCAAGGCCAACGTTAGGGTCAAAGTTAGCCCCCTAACGTTGGCACCAACGTGAAGTGCAGCAGATTGGGTTTGCTGCTAGAAAAAGTTGGCCTCAAAGTTAGCCCCCTAACTTTGAGGCTAACTTTAAACCCAACTTTGCAAAACTCAAATCCGGTTCAATTGATTCACTTGGGTTTCCCTCCAAACTTCAAGAGCAATCAACCAAGGCCTCTTTCAACCCAATTCCACCAAGAGCAAAGGCCCAACTCAAGGCTTGAAGATCAATTGAAGAAAGTGTATAAATAGGCTAGAATTCAATCTATTCGGGGAGCTTCCTTTTTGAGTTTTTAGAAAGAGTTTTCTTCTGAGTTTGGGAGCTCGAATGATCTTTATTTCCTTAGTTTAATTGCTTTCAATTTCAATTACACTTGTCTTGGATCTTGGGTTGGAGAATTGAAGGAATTCTGTTTCAATCTCACCTTAGATCTCTCTGTTGATCTTCACTGCAATTTAATTTCCAACTCGGTTCATTGCTTCTTCATCTAATCTCTTTGCAATTTACAATTCCATTGCTATTGTTCTTGTTGGATCTAGGAAGGCATTGAGATCTAGACTCAGTTTTCTAGTCTCTGGGACCTGAGATCCGAATTTACCATTTCAATTTTCTATTTCTTGCACTTATTGTTCAATTTACTTATCTGTTTGAATTTAATTCAATCCCAATTCCCATTTACCCTTCTGATTAATGCAATTTAATTTCTCTTTGTTTAATTCCTGCAATTCCAAGTCCCAATCCCCTTTACATTTGACGCAATTTATATTTCTTGTCATTTAAGATTCTTGCAATTTACATTTCTTGCAATCTAAGTTTCTGCCATTTAATTTCTTGTTCTTTAAGATTCAAGCACTTTAATTCTTGTTCTCTTTACTTTCAATGCAATTTAAATTCTGCAACTCAATCAACCAAATCTTGATTCGCTTGACTAATTCAACCACTAAACTAAAATTGCTCAATCCTTCAATCCCTGTGGGATCGACCTCACTCCTGTGAGTTTTTATTACTTGATGCGACCCGGTGCACTTGCCGGTTAGATCGGTATTGTTTTGGGAGAGATTCAATTCTTGTCTCCACCAAAATAATTCCCATCAAGTGCTCGCCTGACAAACGTGCCAGCCATTCCGTGAGATCAGAGTCTTCAAGGTATAGGCGAGAACTGATGGCGGCATTCAAGAGAATCCGGAAGGTCTAACCTTGTCTGTGGTATTCTGAGTAGGATTCAATGATTGAATGACTGTGACGTGCTTCAAACTCCTAGCAGGCGGGGCGTTAGTGACAGACGCAAAAGAATCACTGGATTCTATTCCGGCCTGACCGAGAACCGACAGCTGATTAGCCATATGCTGTGACAGAGCATAGGAACATTTTCACTGAGAGGATGGGAGGTAGCCACTGACAACGGTGAAACCCTTGCATAAGCTTGCCATGGAAAGGAGTAAGAAGGATTGGATGAAGACAGTAGGAAAGCAGAGAGACGGAAGGGAAGGCATCTTCATACGCTTATCTGAAGTTCCTACCAATGAATTACATAAGTACCTCTATCTTTATCTTTATTCCTCATTCGTATATCACTATATCCATTTGAGTCCGCCTGACTAAGATTTACAAGGTGACCATAGCTTGCTTCATACCAACAATCTCCGTGGGATCGACCCTTACTCGCGTAAGGTTTATTACTTGGACGACCCAGTGCACTTGCTGGTTAGTTGTGCGAAGTTGTAGTGATCACGATTTCGCACACCACTAGTGGTCCAACAACAAAGGCGGCTGAATCCAGCCATGAAGGAAGTTGTGCAGAAGGAGGTCACTAAATTACTAGAGGCTGGGATTATTTATCCTATTTCTGACAGCTCCTGGGTAAGCCCTGTCCAAGTCGTCCCTAAGAAGGGAGGCATGACAGTGGTTCATAATGAAAAAAATGAACTGGTTCCTACAAGAACAGTTACAGGGTGGCGTATGTGTATTGATTATAGAAGGCTCAATACAGCCACCAGAAAGGATCATTTTCCTTTACCATTCATAGACCAGATGCTAGAAAGACTAGCAGGTCATGAATACTACTGCTTCCTGGATGGATATTCAGGTTATAATCAAATTGCAGTAGATCCCCAGGATCAAGAGAAAATGGCATTCACATGCCCATCTGGAGTATTTGCATACAGAAGGATGCCATTTGGCTTGTGCAATGCACCTGCAACCTTTCAAAGGTGCATGCTCTCTATCTTCTCTGATATGGTAGAGAAGTTTCTGGAAGTCTTCATGGATGACTTTTCAGTATTTGGAGACTCATTCAGCTCCTGCCTTAACCATTTAGCACTTGTTCTGAAAAGATGCCAAGAGACCAACCTAGTTTTAAACTGGGAAAATGTCACTTTATAGTGACTGAAGGGATTGTCCTTGGGCATAAAATTTCAAACAAAGGGAATAGAGGTGGATCAAGCTAAAGTTGAAGTAATTGAAAAATTACCACCACCTGCCAATGTTAAGGCAATCAGAAGCTTTCTGGGGCATGCAGGATTCTATAGGAGGTTTATAAAGGATTTTTCAAAAATTGCAAAACCTCTGAGCAATTTGCTAGCTGCTAACACGCCATTTGTGTTTGACACAAAGTGTCTGCAGGCGTTTGAGACCCTGAAAGCTAAGCTGGTCACAGCACCAGTTATTTCTGCACCAGACTGGACATTACCCTTTGAACTAATGTGTGATGCCAGTGACTATACCATTGGTGCAGTATTAGGACAGAGGCATAACCAGCTTCTACATGTCATTTATTATGCTAGCAGTGTTTTAAATGATGCCCAGAAAAATTACACAACCACAGAAAAAGAATTACTTGCAGTGGTTTATGCCATTGACAAGTTTAGATCCTACTTAGTAGGATCAAAAGTGATTGTGTACACTGACCATGTTGCTCTTAAATATCTACTCACAAAGCAGGATTCAAAGCCCAGGCTCATAAGATGGGTGTTGCTTCTGCAAGAGTTTGATATAGAAATTAGAGACAAAAAAGGAACAGAGAATCAAGTAGCTGATCACCTGTCCCGGATAGAACCAGTAGCAGGAGCATCCCTCCCTCCTACTGAGATCTCTGAAACCTTTCCGGATGAGCAATTGTTTGCTATTCAGGAAGCTCTGTGGTTTGCAGACATTGCAAACTATAAGACACAAGGTTCTCCTTTTGTAACCATGGAGAGGAAGCATGAAAAGCTTCTCTCACTGCAGAGTCAACCAAAGCCCCCACAGTCCAACTCTAAGTTTGGTGTTGGGAGGCCACAACCAAACTCTAAGTTTGGTGTTGAACCCCCACATTCAAACTCTAAGTTTGATGTTGGGAGGTCCCAACCTTGCTCTGATTATCTGTGAGACTCCATGAGAGCTCACTGTCCAGCTAAGGACAATAAAGAAGCGCTTGCTGGGAGGCAACCCAGCCATTCACAAAATTTAATTTTATTTGTTTTTGCTAATTAATTTTTACAGGTATATGTCAAAGTATCTTCAAAAGGTAAAATAGCAATTGATTGGATTCACAGAGTTACAAGGGAATTTGGAAGCTCACTGGCGTGAAAAAGCCAGTAAGAAACATTTTGGGCGTTGAACGCCCAAAAGAAGCACCCACTGGGCGTTCAACGCCAGTAAAGGTAGCCATCTGGGCGTTAAACGCCAGAAAAGAGCATCTTCTGGGCGTTGAACGCCAGAAAGAAGCACCTTCTGGGCGTTTAATGCCAGATTGACAGCGTCCTGGGCGTTCAGAAAAACGCCCATTGGCAAAGGACTTCCTGGCGTTCAACGCCAGAAAGAAGAAACAGCTGGGCGTTGAACGCCCAGGAGAAGCAGCAATTGGGCGTTAAACGCCCAAAATAAGCAGCATTTGGGCGTTTAACGCCAGAATGGTGGGGAGGAGGTAAAATTCGTTTTTCTTCACAAATTTTCTAATTTTTATGTTTCAATTCATAATTTCTTGCATAAACATGTTTTAAAATATCATCCTTCAATTCCAAAAAAAAATTTTAATCCTAATTTCTAAAAACACTAATTTCTAAAATCCCTTTTTCAAAAATGTCAAATGTATCTTAATTCATAAACACAAATCTTTTTCCAATCCAAATCTTTTTCAAATCTTTTTCAACTCATCATATCTTTTGGATTTCGAAATTGCCTCTCCCTCTATTCCTCTCCTTTCCTTTCTTTTGCTTGAGGACAAGCAAACCTCTAAGTTTGGTGTGATTTGCCATGATCACTGAGCTAAAACTCATCAAGATCATGGCACCTAAGGGAACAGGAAGAGCAAGGATGTGAACTGAAGGAACTAAAGCGTCAGAAGCTATTCCTTGAAGGACCAAGCACCCCACAGACTAGAGGAACATCCACTTCCCAAAATACAGGTTGTTAAGTTCTAATTCTAGCTTTAACTCTATGATAGTATTATTATAGGATTTTACCTTAGAAGTTATATAGGAGTAGTAGTAATTAGCATGTCTATTTTGATTTTATTTCCAATTAAGTTATAATTTATTTTTCTCATCATCATCAAACATGAATAAAATAGTAGATTTGTAGAATAAAGAGGCAATTTAATTTTTTCGAGTTCTTAATAAGGAAAATTCTAATTATTTATATGTGGTGGCAATACTTTTTGTCTTCTGAATGAATGCTTGAACAGTGCATATTTTTTATATTAAATTTTATGAATGTTAAAATTGTTGGCTCTTGAAAGAATGATGAACAAGAGAAATGTTATTGATGATCTGAAAAATCATGAAATTGATTCTTGAAGCAAGAAAAAGTAGTAAAAAAAAGAGAAAAAAAGTCGGAAAGAAAAAGTAAGCAGAAAAAGCCAATAGCCCTTAAAACCAAAAGGCAAGGGTAAAAAGGATCCAAGGCTTTGAGCATTAATGGATAGGAGGGCCCAAGGAAGTAAATCCAGGCCTAAGCGGCTAAATCAAGCTGTCCCTAACCATGTGCTTGTGGCATGCAGGTCCAAGTAAAAAGCTTGAGACTGAGTGGTTAAAGTCGTGATCCAAAGCAAAAAGAGTGTGCTTAAGAGCTCTGGACACCTCTAACTGGGGACTTTAGCAAAGCTGAGTCACAATCTGAAAAAGTTCACCCAGTCATGTGTCTGTGGCATTTATGTATCCGGTGGTAAAACTGGAAAACAAAGTGCTTAGGGCCACGGCCAAGACTCATAAAGTAACTGTGTTCAAGAATCAACATACTACACTAGGAGAATCAATAATACTATCTGAATTCTGAGTTCCTATGGATGCCAATCATTCTGAATTTCAAAGGATAAAGGGAGATGCCAAAACTGTTCAGAAACAAAAAGCTACTAGCCCCGCTCATCTAAATTAGAATCTGAGCTTCACTTAAAACTCGGAGATTTTATTACTCCTTAAATTCTTTTTATCCGATTTTATTCATCTAGTTGCTTGGGGACAAGCAACAGTTTAAGTTTGGTGTTGTGATGAGCGGATATTTTATACGCTTTTTGGGGGTAATTTCATGTAGATTTTAGCATGTTTTAATTAGTTTTTAGTAGAATATTATTAGTTTTTAGGCAAAAATAATATTTCTGGACTTTACTATGAGTTTGTGTGTTTTTCTGTGATTTCAGGTATTTTCTAGCTGAAATTGAGGGAGCTGAGCAAAAATCTGAGTTAGGCAAAAAAAGGACTGCTGATGCTGCTGGATTCTGACCTCCCTGCACTCGAAATAGTTTTTCTGGAGCTACAGGAGTCCAATTGGCGCGCTCTCAACGGCGTTGGAAAGTAGACATCTAGGGCTTTCCAGGAATATATAATAGTTCATACTTTGCGCGAAGATAAATGACGTAAACTGGCGTTCAACGCCAGTATCATGCTGTTGTCTGGCGTCCAGCGCCAGAAACAGGTTACAAGCTGGAGTTCAACGCCAGAAACAGGTTACAACCTGGCGTTGAATCCCCAAAACAGTCCCGTGAGAAGCTTAAGTCTTAGCCCCAGCACACACCAAGTGGGCCCCAGAAGTGGATTTGTGCACTATCTATCATAGTTTACTCATTTTCTGTAAACCTAGGTTACTAGTTTACTATTTAAACAACTTTTAGAGATTTATTTTGCACCTCATGACATTTTCAGATCTGAATTTTATACACTTTGACGGCATGAGTCTCTAAACTCCATTGTTGGGGGTGAGGAGCTCTGCAGCGTCTCGATGAATTAATGCAATTGTTTCTGTTTCTCCTTTCAAACATGCGTGTTCCTATCTAAGATATTCATTTGCGCTTAATTATGGAGAAGGTGATGATCCGTGACACTCATCACCTTCCTCAATCCATGAACGTGTGCCTGACAAATACCTCCATTCTACATCAGATTGAATGAGTATCTCTTAGCTTCCTTAATCAGAATATTCGTGGTATAAGCTAGAACTGATGGCGGCCACTCTTGAGGATCCGGAAAGTCTAAACCTTGTCTGTGGTATTCCGAGTAGGATTCAAGGATTGAATGGCTGTAACGAGCTTCAAACTCGCGATTGCTGGGCGTGATGACAAACGCAAAAGGATCAATGGATCCTATTCCAACATGATCGAGAACCAACAGCTGATTAGCCGTGATGTGACAGAGCATCTGGACCGTTTTCACTGAGAGGATGGGAGGTAGCCACTGACAACGGTGATTCCCTACATACAGCTTGCCATGGAAGGAGCCTTGCATTTATGAAAGTGAGTAAGCATTATGTTGCAGGGATTCAGAGGACAAAGCATCTCCAAAAACCCCAACATATTCTCCATTACTGCACAACAAGTGACTATTTCACTCTCTTTTATTTTTCTAATAATTCCAACTGATAATTTTAATTAATATCCTGACTAAGACTAATAAAATAAACATAGCTTGCTTCAAACCAATAATCTCCGTGGGATCGACCCTTACTCACGTAAGGTATTACTTGGACGACCCAGTGCACTTGCTGGTTAGTGGTACGAAGCTGTGTTAAATAGTTCATTAATATTGGCATACACAATTTCGTGCACCAGGTACTAAATTGAGGAATGCATGCTATCTCTTTTGAATAGGTGGTTGTTGTTTTTACCCCGCCAATGTTTGCATTCCAAATTGTGCGCGTATTTCGAATACATACACTGCCTTTTGTCATACCACATACATCTTACTTTTCCTTAATTGTTGTTTATTTGTTTACCCCTGGAGCCCACCAGCTGAAAGTGGAGCCTCATAGTCCTTTATCCCCGGATCATGTGTATGCACGGAGGACCATGCACAATTTAAGTGTGGGGAGGATCGCCAACTTAGAGGGGGTTAAAATCCTTTTCTTAGACACTTTGCAATATTCTTTTTGTTCTTTTTCTTCAATTTTTGCAATTTTTGTTCTTATTTGCACTTTGCTTAGTTTGTTTGTATATATTTCTTTAATGCTCATAGTACTATGGTAGAGAATACTTGCATGTGCAGGTTAGATTGAATAAGTTTGGTAAAAGAACAAGAAATTTTCATGAAATCCCTTTTAGGGCATTGATGAGCGGATAATTTATACACTTTTTGGCATTGTTTTTAGTATGTTTTAGTTAGTTTTTATTATATTTTTATTAGTTTTTAGTTAAAATTCACTTTTCTGGACTTTACTATGAGTTTGTGTGTTTTTCTATGATTTCAGGTATTTTCTGGCTAAAATTGAGGGACCTGAGCAAAAATCTGATTCAGAGGCTGAAAAGGACTATAGATGCTGTTGGATTCTGACCTCCCTACACTCGAAGTGGATTTTCTGGAGCTACAGAAGCCCAATTGGCGCACTCTCAACGGCTTTGGAAAGTAGACATCCTGGGCTTTCCAGCAATGTATAATAGTCCATACTTTGTCCGAGATTAGATGGCCCAAACTGGCATTCCAAATTATCTTAAAACTGCCCGGCGTTAAACGCCGGAACTGGCACAAGAATGGGAGTTAAACGCCCAAACTGGCACAAAAGCTGGCGTTTAACTCCAAGAAAAGTCTCTACACATGAAAGCTTCAATGCTCAGCCCAAGCACACACCAAGTGGGCCCGGAAGTGGATTTTTATGTTATTTACTCATTTCTATAAACCTTAGGCTACTAGTTCTCTACAAATAGGACCTTTTACTATTGTATTTTCATCTTTAGATCATTTTAAAATCTTTGGATCTTTGATCATCTTTAGATCTTTGAATCTTTTGATCACGTTTTGGGGGCTGGCCTCACGGCCATGCCTAGACCTTGTTCTTATGTATTTTCAACGGTGGAGTTTCTACACACCATAGATTAAGGTGTGGAGCTCTGCTGTACCTCGAGTATTAATGCAATTACTATTGTTCTTCTATTCAATTCAGCTTATTCTTATTCCAAGATATTCATTCGCACTCAAGAACTTGATGAATGTGATGATTATGTGACGCTCATCATCATTCTCACTTATGAACGCGTGCCTGACAACCACTCTCGTTCTACAAGCAAACAAGGCTTGAATGTTTATCTCTTGGATTCCTTAATCAGAATCTTCGTGGTATAAGCTAGAATTGATGGCGGCATTCAAGAGAATCTGGAAGGACTAAACCTTATCTGTGGTATTCTGAGTAGGATTCAATGATTGAATGACTGTGACGAGCTTCAAACTCCTGAAGGCTGGGTGTTAGTGACAGACGCAAAAGAATCACTGGATTCTATTCCAACCTGATTGAGAACCGACAGATGATTAGCCGTGCCGTGACAGGGTGCGTTGAACATTTTCACTGAGAGGACGGGATTGTAGCCACTGACAACGGTGATGCCCAACATACAGCTTGCCATGGAAAGGAGTAAGAAGGATTGGATGAAGACAGTAGGAAAGCAGAGAGACGGAAGGGACAAAGCATCTCCATTCGCTTATCTGAAGTTCTCACCAATGAATTACATAAGTATCTCTATCTTTACTTTATGCTTTATTCATATATCATCCATAACCATTTGAATCTGCCTGACTGAGATTTACAAGATGACCATAGCTTGCTTCATACCAACAATCTCCGTGGGATCGACCCTTACTCGCGTAAGGTTTATTACTTGGACGACCCAGTGCACTTGCTGGTTAGTTGTGCGAAGTTGTGATAAAGAGTTGAGATTTCAATTGAGCGTACCATGTTGATGGCGCCATTGATGATCACAATTTCGTGCACCAAGTTTTTGGTACCGTTGCCGGGGATTGTTGAGTTTGGACAACTGACGGTTCATCTTGTTGCTTAGATTAGGTATTTTTCAGAGTTCTTAAGAACGAATTCTAGTGTTTCAAGGTGATGTTCTTATCATCACCAAAGCTGATTGATTTTCATCAATTTAGCTCTTGAATGCAATGTCCTGCTGAAGCTTGGCTAGCCATGTCTAATTTCTTTAGACTAAAGCTTTAGACTAACATTGCATGATTCCTGGAATTCTCATTAAGAATTTTGATATCTTTATTTTCTTTTCCACTTAATTTTCGAAAAATCCAAAAAAAAAAAAATTACAAAATCATAAAAACCAAAAATATTTTATGTTTCTTGTTGAGTCTAGTGTCTCATTTTAAGTTTGGTGTCAATTGTATGTTTCTGTTCTTCTTGCATTTTTCGAATTCATGCATGTGTCTTCATTAATCTTCAAGTTGTTCTTGATGATTTCCTTGTTCTGATCTTTAAATTCTCTTGTCTTGAGTGTTTTGTTGTTTTTTATATGCATTCTCATTTTGTTAGTGTCAATGGTATACAAACTGCTAAGTTTGGTGTCTTGCATGCATTGTTATTTGATTTTAGTTACATTTTGATTATTAAAAAAAAGAAAATCCAAAAAAAATTTTAATTTGTGTCTTTTCAAGTCAACAATACAGAGAATTGAAGATTCAGAACATACAGCAGAGGAATTACACAGAAAAAGCTGGGCGTTCAAAACGCCCAGTGAAGAAGGCAAACTAGCGTTTAAACGCCAGCCAGGGTATCTGGTTGGGCGTTTGACGCCCAAAAGGGTAGTGTTTTGGGCGTTAAACGCCAAAATGTGCACCATTCTGGGCGTTTAACGCCAGGATGGCACAAGAGGGAAGATTCTGTTTTTAATTCAAATTTTTTTTTTCAGGTTTTCAAAGTTTTTCAAAATCAAATCTTTTTCAAATCATATCTTTTCAATCAAATCTTTTTCAAAATCAATTTCTTTCCATTTTCAAAAAAACTTGCTATCAATTAATGATTTGATTCAACATTTCAAGTATGTGCCTTTTCTGTTGAGAAAGGTTTAATGTTTGAATCATATATTTTCTTGTTAGCCAAGTCATTAATTTTTAAAATCAAATCTTTTTAAATTGTTTTTCAAATCATATCTTCTCAATCACATCTTTTTAAAACCATAACTTTTCAATCATATCTTTTTTCTTACATCTTTTTCAAAATAGTTTTCAATCATATCTTTTTAATTTCTAATTTCAAAATCTTTTTCAAAAATCACTTGATTTTTTTTCCAATCTTAGTTTTCGAAAATCAATTACTATTTTTCAAACTGTTTTTTTTTTAAAAAAATCTTTTACTTTATTTTCGAAAATTTCTTCCCCTCTTCTCGCATCCTTCTATTTATGGACTAATACTATTCCTCAATGCACAATTCGAACTCTATCTTTCCTTGATAAGTTCGAATTCTTCTACCTCTTCCTTCTATTTTTCTTTTCCTCTGACACCTCAAGGAATCTCTATACTGTGACATAGAGGATTCCATATTTTCTTGTTCTCTTCTCTTTCATATGAGCAGAAGCAAAGACAAAAGCATTCTTGTTGAGGCTGACCCTGAACCTGAAAGGACCTTAAAGCGAAAACTAAGAGAAGCTAAGGCACAACTCTCTGTAGAGGACCTAATAGAAATCTTCAAAGAAGAAGAACCCATGGCAGCCGAAAACAACAACAATGCAAACAATGCAAGGAAGGTGCTGGGTGACTTTACTGCACCTACTCCTGACTTCTATGGGAGAAGCATCTCTATCCCTGCCATTGAAGCAAACAACTTTGAGCTTAAGCCTCAATTAGTTTCTCTAATGCAACAGAATTGCAAGTTCCATGGACTTCCATTGGAAGATCCTCATTAGTTTTTAGCTGAATTCTTGCAAATCTGTGACACAGTCAAGACTAATGGGGTTGACCTTGAGGTCTACAGACTTATGCTATTCCCTTTTGCTATAAGAGACAGAGCTAGGATATGGTTAGACTCACAACCTAAAGAAAGCCTGAACTCTTGGAAAAAGCTAGTCAATGCCTTCTTGGTAAAGTTCTTTCCACCTCAAAAATTGAGTAAGCTTAGAGTGGATGTCCAAACCTTCAGACAAAAGGAAGGAGAATCCCTCTATGAAGCTTGGGAAAGATACAAACAATTGATCAAAAAGTGTCCTTCTGACATGCTTTTTGAATGGAGCATCATAGGTATCTTCTATGATGGTCTGTCTGAACTGTCCAAGATGTCTTTGGATAGCTCTGCTGGAGGATCTCTTTATCTAAAGAAGACGCCTGCAGAAGCTCAAGAACTAATTGAAATGGTTGCAAATAACCAATTCATGTATACTTCTGAAAGGAATCCTGTGAACAATGGGACAAATCAGAAGAAAGGAGTTCTTGAGATTGATACTCTGAATGTCATATTGGCTCAGAACAAAATATTGACTCAGCAAGTCAATATGATCTCTCAAAGTCTGTCTGGAATGCAAGCTGCACCAGGCAGTACTAAGGACGCTTCATCTGAAGAAGAAGCTTATGATCCTGAGAACCCTTCAATGGAAGAAGTGAATTACATAGGAGAACCCTATGGAAACACCTATAATTCTTCATGGAGAAATCATCCAAATCTCTCATGGAAGGATCAACAGAGACCTCAACAAGGTTTCAACAACAATAATGGTAGAAGAAACAGGTTTAGCAATGGCAAGCCTTTTCTATCATCTTCTCAGAAACAGACAGAGAATTCTAAGCAGAGCCACTCTGACTTAGCAACCATGGTCTCTGATCTAATCAAAACCACTCAAAGTTTCATGACTGAAACAAGGTCCTCCATTAGGAATTTGGAGGCACAAGTGGGTCAGCTGAGCAAGAAAATTACTGAACTCCCTCCTAGTACTCTTCCAAGCAATACAGAAGAGAATCCAAAAGGAGAATGCAAGGCCATTAACATGACCTACATGGCCGAACTAGGAGAGGAGGAAGAGGCAGTGAATGCCACTGAGGAAGACCTCAATGGACGTCCACTGGCCTCCAATGAGTTCCCTAATGAGGAACCATGGGAATTTGAGGCTCACACTGAGACCATAGAGATTCCATTAGATTTACTTCTGCCATTCATGAGCTCTGATGAGTATTCTTCCTCTGAAGAGGATGAGTATGTCACTGAAGAGCAAGTTGCTAAATACCTTTGAGCAATCATGAAGCTAAATGACATGTTATTTGGTAATGAGACTTGGGATAACGAAGCTCCTTTGCTCACCAAAGAACTGGATGACTTGTCTAGGCAGAGATTACCTCAAAAGAGACAGGATCCTGGGAAGTTTTCAATACCTTGTACCATAGACACCATGACCTTTAAGAAGGCTTTGTGTGACTTAGGGTCAAGTATAAACCTCATGCCTTTCTCTGTAATGGAGAAGCTAGGAATCTTTGAGGTACAAGCTGCAAGAATCTCACTAGAGATGGCAGACAATTCAAGAAAACAAGCTTATGGACTTGTAGAGGATGTTCTGGTAAAGGTTGAAGACCATTACATCCCTGCTGATTTCATAGTCCTAGAGACTGGGAAGTGCATGGATGAATCTATCATCCTTGGCAGACCCTTCCTAGCCACAACAAAGGCTGTGATTGATGTGGACAGAGGAGAATTGATCATTCAAGTGAATGAAGAATCCTTTGTGTTTAAGGCTCAAGGATATCCCTCTGTAACCATGGAGAGGAAGCATGAAGAGCTTCTCTCAAAACAGAGTCAAATAGAGCCCCCACAGTCAAACTCTAAGTTTGGTGTTGGGAGGCCACAATCAACTTCTAAGTTTAGTGTTGAACCCGCACATTCAAACTATAAGTTTGGTGTTGGGAGGTTCCAACATTGCTCTAAGCATTTGTGAGGCTCCATGAGAGCCCACTGTCAAGCTACTGACATTAAAGAAGCGCTTGTTGGGAGGCAACCCAATGTTATATTTATATAGTTTTCCTTTGTTATTTTATGTTTTCTGTAGGTTGATGATCATGGAAAGTCACAAAATCAATTGAAAAAGCAAAAACAGAATGAAAAACAGAAAGAAAAATAGCACACCCCAGAGGAAGACCTTTCTGGCGTTTAAACGCCAGTAAGGATAGCAAATGGGCGTTTAACGCCCAGTCTGGCACCATTCTGGGTGTTTAACGCTAGAAAGGGGCACCAGACTGGCGTTAAACGCCAGGAAAGGGCAAGAAGCTGGCGTTAAACGCCAGAAAGGGGCACCAGTCCGGCGTTTAACGCTAGAATTGGCATAGAGAGCATTTTTGCTCGCCACTTGGTGCAGGGATGAATTTTCCTTGACACCTCAGGATCTGTGGACCCCACAGGATCCCCACATACCCCACCACTCTCTCTCTTCTTCACCAATCACCTCAACACCTCTTCCCCAAAAACTCCTCACCTATCAAATCCCATCTTTCTCTTCACCACTCACATCCATCCTTCATAAAACCCCACCTACCTCACCATTCAAATTCAAAACACTTTTCCTCCCAAACCCACCCTCCCATAGCCGAACCCTACCCCTCTCTCCACCCCTATATAAACCCATCTTCACTCCTTCATTTTCATACAACCTAAACACTACTTCTCCCCCTTTGGCTGAACCACAAAGCCATCTCCATCTCCTCTATTTCTTCTTCTTCTACTCTCTTCTTTCTTCTTTTGCTCGAGGACGAGCAAAACTTTTAAGTTTGGTGTGGTAAAAGCATTGCTTTTTGTTTTTCCATAACCATTTATGGCATCCAAGGCCGGAGAAACCTCTAGAAAGAGGAAAGGGAAGGCAAAAGCTTCTACCTCCGAGTCATGGGAGATAGAGAGATTCATCTCAAGGGTGCATCAAGACCACTCCTATGAAGTTGTGGCCATGAAGAAGGTGATCCCCGACGTCCCTTTCAAACTCAAAAAGAGTGAATACCCGGAGATCCGACATGAGATTTGAAGAAGAGGTTGGGAAGTTCTTACCAACCCCATTCAACAAGTCAGAATCTTAATGGTTCAAGAGTTCTATGCCAATGCATGGATCACTAAGAATCATGATCAAAGTGTGAACCCGGACCCAAAGAATTGGCTTACAATGGTTCGGGGGAAATGCTTAGATTTTAGTCCAGAAAATGTAAGGTTGGCATTCTACTTGCCCATGATGCAAGGAGATGAACACCCTTACACTAGAAGGGTCAAATTTGATCAAAGGTTGGACCAAGTCTTCATAGACATCTGTGAAGAGGGCGCTCAATGGAAGAGAGATTCAAGAGGGAAGCCGGTTCAACTGAGAAGGCATGACCTCAAGCCCGTGGCTAGGGGATGGTTGGAGTTTATCCAACGCTCAATCATTCCCACTAGCAACCGGTCCGAAGTTACTATAGACCGGGCCATCATGATTCATAGCATCATGATTGGAGAAGAAGTAGAAGTTCATGAGGTTATAGCCCAAGAACTTTATAAGGTGGCGGACAAGTCCTCTACCTTGGCAAGGTTAGCCTTTCCTCATCTCATTTGTCACCTTTGTTATTCAGTTGGAGTTGACATAGAGGGAGACATCCTCATTGATGAGGACAAGCCCATTACTAAGAAAAGGATGGAGCAAACAAGAGATCCCACTCATCATGAAATCCCTGAGATGCCTCAAGGGATGCACTTTCCTCCACAAAACTATTGGGAGCAAATCAACACTTCCCTAGGAGAATTGAGTTCCAATATGGGACAACTAAGGGTGGAGCACCAAGAATACTCCATCCTCTTCCATGAAATTAGAGAAGATCAAAGAATCATGAGAGAGGAGCAGCAAAGGCAAGGAAGAGACATTGAGGAGCTCAAGCACTCCATAAGATCTTCAAGAGGAAGAACAAGCCGCCATCACTAAGGTGGACCCGTTCTTTAACTTCCTTGTTCTTTATTTTCCTGTTTTTCGAAAATTATGCTTTATGTTCTATCTGTGTTTGTGTCTTATGATCATTAGTGTCTATGCCTTAAAGTTATGAATGTCCTATGAATCCATCACCTTTCTTAAATGAAAAATGTTCTAAATTGAAAAAGAGAAGGATTGCATGAATTTTGAATTTTATAACAGATTAATTATTTTGATGTGGTGGCAATACTTTTGTTTTCTGAATGTATGATTAAACAGTGCATATGTCTTTTGAATTTGTTGTTCATGAATGATTGGCTCTTGAAAGAATGATGAAAAATCAGACATGTTACTGAGGATCTGAAAAATCATAAAAATAATTCTTGAAGCAAGAAAAAGCAGTGAATACAAAAAAAAGAGTATATGCGAAAAAAATTAATAAAGTTGTGATCCAAGGCAAAAAGAGTGTGCTTAAGAACCCTGGACACCTCTAATTGGGGACTCTAGCAAAGTTGAGTCACAATCTGAAAAGGTTCACCCAATTATGTGTCTGTGGCATGTATGTATCCGGTGGTAATACTGGAAGACAGAGTGCTTTGGGCCACGGCCAAGACTCATAAAGTAGCTGTGTTCAAGAATCATCATACTTAACTAGGAGAATCAATAACACTATCTGGATTCTGAGTTCCTATAGAAGCCAATCATTCTGAATTTCAAAGGATAGAGTGAGATGCCAAAACTATTCAGAGGCAAAATTAATACTGATCTTCATAGATGTTTTTGGAATTCATTGCATATTCTCTTCTCTTTATCTTATTTGATTTTCAGTTGCTTGGGGACAAGCAATAATTTAAGTTTGGTGTTGTGATGAGCGGATAATTTATACACTTTTTGGCATTATTTTTAGTATGTTTTTAGTATGTTTTAGTTAGTTTTTATTATATTTTTATTAGTTTTTAGTTAAAATTCACTTTTCTGGACTTTACTATGAGTTTGTGTGTTTTTCTATGATTTCAGGTATTTTCTGGCTGAAATTGAGGGACCTGAGCAAAAATCTGATTCAGAGGCTGAAAAGGACTGTAGATGCTGTTGGATTCTGACCTCCCTGCACTCGAAGTAGATTTTCTGGAGCTACAAAAGTCTAATTGGCGCGCTCTCAACGGCGTTGGAAAGTAGACATCCTGGGCTTTCCAACAATGTATAATAGTCCATACTTTGCTCGAGATTTGATGGCCCAAACTAGCGTTCCAAATCAGCTCAAAACTGCCCGGCGTTAAACGCCAGAACTGGCACAAGAATGGGAGTTAAACGCCCAAACTGGCACAAAAGCTGGCGTTTAACTCCAAGAAAAGTCTCTACACATGAAAGCTTCAATGCTCAGCCCAAGCACACACCAAGTGGGCCCGGAAGTGGATTTTTATGTCATTTACTCATTTCTGTAAACCCTAGGCTACTAGTTCTCTACAAATAGGACCTTTTACTATTGTATTTTCATCTGGGTAGCTATCTTTGAGTAGTTTTATGCTATCTTAGATCATGGGGCTGGCCTCATGGCCATGTCTAGACCTTGTTCTTATGTATTTTTAACGGTGGAGTTTCTAAACACCATAGATTAAGTCTAGTTGCATGCATGTAGTTAGTTGTATTGAATAAATTGCTTTCCCCCTTTATCCTTCTCCTTTGATTGTGATTAGCATGAGGACATGCTATTGTTTAAGTGTGGGAAAATTGTTGAATCCATATTTGACGATATATTTTGGTTTGATTTGAGTGGATTTCATCATATAAACCCACATTTATTCATGTAAATAGCATGCTTTTGTGTTTTCTCTCTAAATTGTGCCTAATTATGAAAATATGCTATTTTGAGATTAAATTAGTGATTTTAATCCCACTTTTATGCCATTTGATGCCATGACATCTTTGTTGAGTGATTTTAGGTCCTAGAGGCAAGTTTGGCAAGGCAAAAGTGGAAAGAAGCATGTACAAAGGGAGAAAACATGAAGAAAACAAAGGAGAAGCACACATTGGAGTGTGCGTGCATACGCACAACGTCCCGTGCATACGCATAAGAGGAAAATCAGCATGTGTGCATGCGCACACACCTGTGCGTACGCACAGGTCTCATCACATAACTCAATTAATAAAAATCGCTGGGGACCATTTATGGGCCTCCAGAGCCCAGTTTTTGGACTTTCTGAAGTTGATTCTTCATATATCTAAGAGGGCCCCACTCCATGTGAAGGAGGGAGAAAATTAGGGTTAGTTTAGCATTATGTAGGTTATTTTCTAGAGAGAAAAGCTCCCCATTCTCTTTAGAAATTAGGGTTTTTAGTTTATTTTCTTTATAACTCTCCTTTTTAATTCTTGTTTTAATCTAGTTTCTTCTACCTTTCCTTGTTTTCTTATCTTAATTTTATTACTTTATCTTGTCATTTTCTCCATTCTTGCCATTTTTATGTATTTGCACTCTTGTTACTTTAATTTACATTTAATGCAATTTTATGTTTCATGCTTCTTTTATTGCTTTATTGAGTTGCTATCTTTATTTTCCTTGCTTGGTAGTTGTAGTATTTACTATTTCTTCTCATTTACTATGCTTTCTTTTCATACCCACCAAGTGTTTGATAAAATGCTTGGTTGGGTTTTTACATAGTTTTTTCACTCTTGGTTGGGAAATTGTGTGGTTTGAGTGAACTTGAGTGGTAGATGTCCATGCCACATTGTGTGAGGGTTGTTAATTAACTTGGTTTCCACTAACGCTAGTCTTTCACTAAGTTAATTAGTGTGTTGGCTAGGACTTGTGGATTGAGGTTAATTATGCCCTTTTGACTTATTCTCGATGTAGGGATGACTAATTGGGATTAATCCACACACAATCACCATGTTTGTGGTCTAATGAGCGGATAATTTATACATTTTTTGGCATTATTTTTACATAGTTTTTAGTATGTTTTATTCACCTTTTATTATATTTTTATTAGTTTTTATGCAAAAATCACATTTCTAGACTTTACTATGAGTTTGTGTGTTTTTCTGTGATTTCAGGTATTTTCTGGCTGAAATTTAGGGACCTGAGCAAAAATCTGATTCAGAGGCTGAAAAAGGACTACAGATGTTGTTGGATTCTGACCTCTCTACACTCAAAATGGATTTTCTAGAGCTACAGAAGCCCAATTGGCGCGCTCTTAATTGCATGGTCCGACTTTAGAGCTGCATGGTCCAAGTATACTACCACCTTAGTACCAAGTAAATATGCTCGGAATTTATCCAGAGCAAAAACAATAGCTAGAAACTCTTTCTCAGTGGTGGTGTAATTAGACTGAGCAGCGTCTAAGGTCTTAGACGCATAAGCAATTACAAAAGGGTCCTTACCTTTGCGTTGAGCCAACGCCGCTCCTACTGCATGGTTGGAGGCATCACACATAATCTCAAAAGGCTGGCTCCAGTCTGGTCCTCTTACAATTGGAGCTTGAGTTAGGGCAATCTTCAGCTTATCAAATGCATGCATGCAATTCTCACTCTGCTCGAACTCAACATCCTTCTGCAACAATCTAGATAAAGGCAATGCTACCTTACTGAAGTCCTTGATAAATCTCCTGTAGAAACCTGTATGGCCAAGGAACGAACGGACTTCCCTCACAGAGGAGGGATAAGGTAAACTAGAAATGACATCTACCTTTACTGGATCTACAGAAATACCAAAATGAGAGACAACATGTCCTAGAACAATCCCTTGTTTTACCATAAAATAACACTTTTCAAAATTCAATACAAGGTTTGAACTAACACACATGTCTAATACTTTATTTAAATTATCCAAGCAAAGGCTAAAGGAATCACCATATACGCTAAAATCATCCATAAAAACCTCCATACATCTCTCAATGAGATCAGAGAAAAGACTCATCATGCACCTTTGGAAAGTGGCTGGTGCATTACAAAAGCCAAAGAGTATTCTCTTGTAAGTATAAGTCCCAAATGGACATGTAAAAGTAGTCTTTTCCTGATCCTCAGGAGCTATGAATTTGAAAATAGACTATATAACCATCTAAAAAGCAGTAATGGGATTTACCTGACAGGCGATCAAGCATTTGATTAATAAATGGCAAAGGGTAATAATCATTGCGAGTGGCTTGGTTGAGACGCCTATAGTCAATGCAAACTCTCCATGAATTCTGCACTCTGGTTGTCAGGAGCTCTCCATGCTCATTCTTTACTGTTGTGACTCCAGACTTCTTGGGCACCACTTGCACTGGACTGACCCATTCGCTGTCTGAGATGGGGTAAATAATATCTGCTTCAAGTAGCCTGGTCACTTCTTTCTTGACAACTTCTAAGAGGGTGGGATTCAATCTTCTTTGGGGCTGACAGATAGGCTTTGCTCCCTCTTCCAAGAATATTATGTGCTCACAAACTTGAGGGCTGATGCCTACTATATCCGCCAAGCTCCACCCAATTGCTTTCTTATGTTTTCTCAGCACATTAAGCAACTGTTCCTCCTATTGGGAGGTGAGTTCTCTTGCAATGATAACTAGAAGTTTCTGATTATCCTCAAGGTAAGCATACTTGAGGTCGGGTGGGAGGGGCTTTAATTCCAATTTCTGCTCATGGCTGGGCTCTGGATTATCTAAAACTAGTGATAATGGCAAAGTGTCCTCATTGTGTTCAGAAGGTGTCCCCACACTTGGACCTTGCTCCATGTGTCTCTCTTCTACTTCTTTTTGGTGAACTTCAGCTATAGTTTCATCAATGATGTCGCACTGGAAGATAGAATGATCTTCCGAAGGGTGCTTCATAGCTTCATTTAAACTGAAACTCATTGCTCTGTCATCTATCTTAAAGGAGTAAGTTCCTGAGAATGCATCTAGCTTGAACTTTGAATTCTTCAGGAATGGTCTTCCAAGCAGGATTAATGATGGTCTTCCTGAGTCATTAGGGGTCATTTCTAAGATATAGAAGTTAATGAGAAATGTGAGCCCCTTAATGCTCACCAGTACATCTTCAGCGATTCCAACAACTGTAATAATGCTTTTATCTGCTAACACAAAATGAGCTGCCGACCTTTTTAAGGGAGGGAGCCTTAAAGCATCATATATAGACAATGGCATTATATTAACACACGCTCCTAAATCACACATACAGTTGGAAAATATCATACCTCCAATGGTACATTTAACCATGCATGGACCTGGATCACTACATTTTTCAGGTATACCCCCCATTAAAGCAGATATAGAACTACCTAAAGGGATAGTTTCTAATTCATTAACTTTATCTCTATGTATGCATAAATCCTTTAGAAACTTTGCATATTTAGGTACCTGCTGAATAACATCGAAAAGGGGAACGGTTACCTGAAACCTTTTTGAAGATTTCTACTATTTTGGGATCAAGTTCCATATGCTTTCTGGACCTTCGTGCAAGGTGTGGAAATGGGATAGGAATGGTACCACTAGCAGCTTCTGTGTCCTTTGGCGTTCCATTCCGTGGCTGAGCTGCTTCTTTTTCAACCATGTCTTGTACTACCTCTTCTTCTTCAACATCTTCCACTTCAACTATGTCTTCAACTGGGGCGTGTTCTTGTGGTCTTGGCTCCTTATGATTCCTCTCTTGTAGTGTGGTTCCAGACCTCAAGGTGATGGCATTGATGCCACCCTTGGGGTTGGGTAAGGGTTGAGAAGGAATTACATTAGAGCTTGAAGGCTGGTTGTTGGAGTTATTTAGTGATCCAATCTGTTAGACAAGAGCTTGCAAAGTAGCGTTCAGATTGTTTAAGGTAGAAGTAAGGTTGTTCTCCCTGTTCTTCTGTCTTTGATCAATAGAGTGTAGCAACTCGTCATTAGAAGAAGAAGGAGGGCAAGTGATCTGAGGAATCTACTGAGACGCTTGGGACTGCCTTAGGTGAGGTGCTCTGTAAGGCTGGTTCTGGTTTCACTGTTGAAAAGGAGAATTTTGCTGATACCGGTTCTGCTGGTTGTTATTATTATTCCACCTCTGATTTCTTTGGTTGTCTCTGCCTCCTCTGTTATAGTTGTCTCTCCAGCCATGGTTGGAATTATCTCTCCAGCCCTGGTTGGAGTTATCCTGCCATCCTTGGTTATAGTTGCCGCCTTGTTGATTGTATCCTTGGTTCGGGCGGTCATAGAAGTTATGAGTAGCTGCTATGGAGTTGTCTTCTTATTGGCGTTGCAGGCACTCATAAGTGTAATGACTATAATCAGCACATATTCCGCATACTCTCTGAGGGACTAGCTGTTGACCTTGTTGTGATGGTGGGGGCTGATATTGTTGTTGATTCAACTGCATCTGCTTAAGTAGGTTGGTCATTTCACATATAGCCTGTGTGACATCAGTAGTCTCACTGCTAGAGGAAACCTCTGTAACAGTGGTACGCAGAGTCATGATTTCACACTTTTTTTACAACTCCGCGCAGCTGACCAGCAAGTGCACTAGGTCATCCAAGTAATACCTTACGTGAGTAAGGGTCGATCCCACGGAGATTGTCAGCTTGAAGCAAGCTATGGTCATCTTGTAAATCTCAGTCAGGCAGATTCAAATGGTTATGAGGTATTAATAAATAAAAAGAAAGATAAAATGGAAAATAAAATAAAGTTACTTATGTAGTTCCTTGGTGGGAATTTCAGATAAGCGTTTGGAGAAGCTTTGTTGCCTCTGAACCTCTGCTTTCCTATTGTCCTCATCTAATCATGCGTACTCCCTTCCATAGCAAGCTGTCTGTTGATGGATCACCGTTGTCAATGGCTATCATCCGTCCTCTCAGTGAAAACATGTCCTTTACGATTTTTCACATGGCTAATCAGCTGTCGGTTCTCGATTGTGTCGGAATAGAACACATTTATTCTTTTGCACACTGTCACTGCGCCCAATAGTCATGAGTTTGAAGCTCGTCACAGTCATCCCATCCCAGATACTACTCGGAATACCATAGACAAGGTTTAGACTTTCTGGATCTCAAGAATGCTGCCAATTGATTCTAGCTTATACCACGAAGGTTCTAATGCCACGGATTCGAATGCTCTGTTGTTAGGAGAGATGATTCAGATCTGTGGGTCAGAGACCAAAGAGAATATACTCCAATTGTCGTCCAATGACTACGTTAAACATCATGTAGACCGCTTTGTGGTTGTTAGGCACGCGGATCTTGGCTAAGCGAGTAACGAAGATTGGGTGATTGTCACGGGTCACCCCTTCATTCTGACTTAACTGAATTAAGTACAAGAGTATATCTTGGAGGAGAAGTAGGCGTGAATTGAAGGAAAAATAATAGTACTTGCATTAAAACTCGAGGAACAGCAGAGCTCCTCACCTTAATCTGTGAGGTGTAGAAACTCCACCGTTGGAAAATATATAAGAACAAGGACTAGGCATGGTCGAATGGCCAACCTCCCCAAATAGCATAATACAATTGAAATAGGGTTCAAAGACCTGATCAAAGGATCGAAAAGTGGTCCAAAGATGTGAATACAATAGTAAAAAGTGCTATTTATACTAAACTAGTAAACTAGGTTTACAGAAAATGAGTAGATAGTGCAGAAATGCACTTCCGGGGCCCACTTGGTGTGTATTTGGACTGAGCCTTGAAGATTTCACGTGCATAGGCCCTTCTTGGACTTAAACGCCAGCTTTGGTGCCAGTTCTGGCGTTTTACTCCGAAATAAGGTCTTTGGTGGGCGTTTGGACGCCAGTTCGGGACATCAAATCTCGAGCAAAGTATGGACTATTCTACATTTCCGGAAAGCACAAGATGTCTACTTTCCAACGCAATTGAGAGCGTGCCGATGGGGCTTCAGTAGCTCTAGAAAATCTACTTCGAGTGTAGGGAGGTCAGAATCCAACAGCATCTACAGTCCTTTCTCAGCCTCTGAATCAGATTTTTGCTCAGGTCCCTCAATTTCAGCCAGAAAATACTTAAAATCACAGAAAAACACACAAACTCATAGTAAAGTCCAGAAATGTGATTTTTGCATAAAAACTAATAAAAATATACTAAAAAGTAACTAAAACATACTAGAAACTATGTAAAAATAATGCCAAAAAGTGTATAAATTATCCGATCATCAAACAGCTTAGGGGTGGTTGTTCCTATGCTTGTGGTTCCGAGCAGACTCAGCCAGGTCGGCAATCAGTTTCCATGCTTCATCTGTAGTCTTGTACTTTTTCAGGGAACCATTACTTGCACCATCCAATGTGGTCTTATCCTGAGACTTCATGCCTTGTGTGAAATAGCTGATCAACACCAACTTGTCAATTATGTGGTGGGGGCATGCGTCCAAGAGATTATTGAAGCGCTCCTAATACTCGTAAAGGGTCTCGGATTCGCCTTGAATGATCATTGAAATTTCTTTCCTTAGTCTATCAGTAACTTCAGCTGGAAAGTTTTTTTCTAAGAATTCTCTTCTAAGTGTATCCCAGTTAGTAACAATCGCTTCAAGTTGAGTGTAGTACCACTCCCTTGCCTTTCTCTTAAGAGAAAATAGGAAGTCGGTTAGCAGAATAGAAGTCTCATCTGCACCATGGCGCCTGACAGTAGAACAGGCTGTCTGAAAATCCCTGAGGTACTTTATAGGCTCTTGAGCAGGTAAGCGATGAAACTTATGTATCAAGTTGATAAGTGCAGTCTTCAGTTCAAAATCTGCAGCCAGATTTGGGTGACGCACTTGATACGGTTGCAGTGTAAAGTCTGGGGCTCCAGCCTCCTGGAGAGTAATCCTCCTGGGTGCTGCCATGTTACCTGTGCGTGAATTAACAGAATTAGTAGTAGAGGAGCTTGTTTCTTCCTCAGATGGTGGTTCAGATTCGCCCTCAGATGAGACTGGTGAATCGATAACAATCACTTCACCGCCCTCAGAGGCTAACCGACGCGAGCTCACCTAACACGTGAGAGAGTTCTTTCAATTTCAGGATCAAGCGCGGCTAAGCTCGGATCAGGCAGTGAATGCGTCATTCATTGAAAGAAACATATAGCTCATGATAATAAAACAAAATATGCAAAAATTAAAAATATGTACACTAATTAATAATTTAGCACACTATTGGAACTCCTCGGCAACGGCGCCAAAAATTGACGTGCGGCGGAAGCCAACCAACTAAGAAATTGATATAAGAAACACGTTGCAAGTATAGTTCTTAACCAGCTAAAATCTGCCTCATCAATTTAAAAAAGATGTCACAAAATTTAGAATAAAAATACTGGGAGTATGAGTCCCAGGTCGTCTCCCAACGAGTTGCCAAAAGGGTGCTATTTTATTAATCAGGAGTTTTCCGAGAGATTTTGAGAGTTGAATGACAGAAAATAAATAATTGTGAATTAGTGCAATGAAAATAAAAAGGAATTTATATTATTCAAAATAAATAGCCTTGACTGTGGGAATGATTAATTGGAAGTTCTATCCTGGTTGGAATTTTCTCAAGTGTAGTATAAAGAGGTTATTGTTTTCACTTAGTTAACCCTTACTAAATAAAGGAAAGTCAAGTGATTAAGCTACTAATTATTCGCAAATCCTAGTCCTCTCCCTTGGGAAGGTCTAGCATTAGTAAATACAGAATTAGCCAACAACTTTGCAATTTAACTAATCACTTAAGCATTCCAACTCAAGTGTCTCTTCTTAATCAACCCCATGTCAAGTTGGGAATCTACTCCCTTGACATGGATATAGCACTCATAAGAATATAAGAAGAAGACACGATAAATTAAATAAATAGGGATTGAAAATTAATTAAAGGAAAAAGTAATTCTATGTATTAGTAAATCCAAAATGCAACATGTAACAACCCCGATTTTTGAGTATGCGAGATCTTTTCTGAACGTATGGAGAACTCCGAAGGATCAGTAAGGGGAGAACCTCTGATATATCATCAAGTATCTCTATCCTCATTTTTATTATGTCATCTTTAATCTAGAACCTTTTTGAGGCAACATACTTGAAATGTTAAATCAAATCATTAATTGTTAGAAAGTATTTTTGAAAATGGAAAGAAATTGATTTTGAAAATATATGATTGAAAAGATATGATTTGAAAAAGATTTAATTTTGAAAAATTATGAAAACTTGAAAAAAATTTGAATTAAAAACAAAATCTTCCCTCTTGTTCCATCCTGGCATTAAACGCCCAGAATGGTATACATTCTGGCATTTAACGCCCAAAATGCTACCCTTTTGGGCGTTAAACGCCCAGCCAGGTACCCTGGCTGGCGTTTAAACGCCAGTTTTCCTTTTTCACTGGGCGTTTTGAACGCCCAGCTTTTTCTGTGTAATTCCTCTGCTGTATGTTCTGAATCTTCAATTCTCTGTATTATTGACTTGAAAAGACACAAATTAAATTTTTTTTTTGGATTTTTAATAATGAGGAATAATCAAAATGAAACTAAGATCAAATAAACAATGCATGCAAGACACCAAACTTAGAAGTTTGTATACTATTGACACTAACAAAATGAGAATGCATATGAGAAACAACAAAACACTCAAGACAAGAGAATTTAAAGATCAGAACAAGGAAATTGGTGCACGAAATTATGATCATCAATGGCGCCATCAACATGGTACGCTCAATTGCAATCTCAACTCTTTATCACAACTTCACACAACTAACCAGCAAGTGCACTGGGTCGTCCAAGTAATAAACCTTACGCGAGTAAGGGTCGATCCCACGGAGATTATTGGTATGAAGCAAGCTATGGTCATCTTGTAAATCTCAGTCAGGCAGATTCAAATGGTTATGGATGATATATGAATAAAGCATAAAGATAAAGATAGAGATACTTATGTAATTCATTGGTGAGAGCTTCAGATAAGCATGTGGAGATGCTTTGTCCCTTCCGTCTCTCTGCTTTCCTACTGTCTTCATCCAATCCTTCTTACTCCTTTCTATGGCAAGCTGTATGTTGGGCATCACCGTTGTGATAAACCCCATTTGTAGGGTTTATCTTGTATTGATTTTAGGGGATTTTATAACCTTTTACCCACATTTATCCAATGAAATAGCATGGTTTTATAACTTCTCCTTTAATTGTGCTTAAGAGTGAAAACATGCTTTTTAGGTCTTAAAATAGCTAAATCTAATTCTCCTTGATTCTATTAGATGCCTTGATATGTTTGTAAAGTGATTTAAGGTTTAGGAGGCAAAGATTGGATCAAGGGAATGAAGAAAGAAGCATGAAAAGTTGGAGAACTCATGAAGAAATGAAAGAACCGGAAAGCTGTCAAGCCGACCTCTTCGCACTTAAACGACCATAACTTGAGCTACAGAGGTCCAAATGATGCGGTTCCAGTTGGGTTAGAAAGCTAACATCCGGGGCTTCGAAACGATATAAGATTTGTCATAGTTACTACACGTATGGTGGCGCGCACGCGCAAAGTACGCGCACGCGCCGTTGCTGCCACCTGGTTCACTTAGAGCAAAACGTGGCCAGCGAATTCTAAAGCCTTATGGGCCCAATCCAACTCATTTCTGATGCTATTTAACCCAAGGAGTGAAGAGGGAAACATAAGTTAGTTACCATTAGTCATAGTTTAGTTTAGAATTAGTTTCTAGAGAGAGAAGCTCTCACTTCTCTTTAGGATTAGGATTAAGATTAGGTTTAGTTCTTAGATCTAGATTTTAATTCATCTTCTTCTACTTCTATCCTCTTAATTCCTTGTTATTACATTCATCTTCCTCTATTCTTTTGTTGTAATTTCCTTTATGTTGTTCTTATACTTTGTTGTAGATCCACTTTTGTTCCTTCCTTTCTCTTTCAATTCAATTCAAGGTAAATCATAATAATTGTGTTCCTTTTGATTTGTGTTGTTAATTCCTTTCAATAATTGTTGTTAGATTTTATTCTTGTTGTTGATTTACTATGTTTTCCTTTTATGCCTTCCAAGTGTTTGATGAAATGCTTGGTTGGATTTTAGAGTAGGATTTTATACTCTTGGCTTGGAAAGGTAACTTAGGACCTCTTGAGTTACTAATGTCCAAGTGATTGATGATTGGGAGCCATTGACTCTAGTTCTCACTAATTGAATTAGTGGAGAGTTAGGACTTATGGACTAGGATTGATATAGCTCATTTGACTTTCCTTTACTACTAGTTAGAGGATGATTTAATGAGATTAATCCTTGCCAATTCTCATATTATGATTAGTGATTAGGATAGAGATCCTTGACCACCAACCCTTGCCAAGACCTTTTTAGGCCTTAGTTTACTTTCTTGTCATTTATCTTTCATGCTTCTTATCAAAACCCCAAAATAACTCACAACCAATAACAAGACACTTTATTGTAATTCCTAGGGAGAACGACCCGAGGTTTGAATACTTCGGTTTATAAATTTTAGGGGTTTGTTTTAGTGACAAACAACTTTTTGTATGAAAGGATTAGTGATTGGTTTAGAAACTATACTTGCAACGATAATTCATTTGTAAATTCTAAACCATCAAAATGGCGCCGTTGCCGGGAAATTACAATGGTGTTATGTTATTGGTTATTGTATATATGTGAATATTGTGAATATATTGCCCTTTGCTTTATTTGCTAGTTGTAGAATTTTGTTTCTCTTAATTTCTATTAGCTTTTGAATTTTACTTTCTCTTTTCATCATGAATTCTCATTTTGGCTATGAGTATGATTACAACTATGTTGTAGGAGATGTGAATTTCAATGACAACATGCATCAAGGATGGGACAACCAAAGGTGGGAGGAGCCATATGCATATGATCAATCTTCATGGCAACAACCTCCACCAATGCACTATGAAGAAGAGCCATTCTATGATGCATACCAATCCAATGGCTATGGTGAATCTCCTTGTGGCTTTCAAGAACCACCACCATATGCCTATGAATCATCTCCTCAACATGATCATCAACTATACTCACAAGCCTCTTTTCACCAAATACCTCCATATGACTCTAATCCTTATCCACCATACCAACCACCTTTTGAACCATATGAGCCCTACATGGAATCACCATTCCAAGATTACTACTTCCAAGAGCCACCTCAATACACACCACCACCTTATCAAGAAGAACCACCTTCCTATAATGAACCCTTTCTCCAAGACAATGAACCCTCTTATCCACTCCAATCCTCAATGGATGAAGTTCTTAGCCTTATACTTCAAGGACAAGGAGAAATGCAAAGGGAGACACTAGAATTTATGGCTACCTTAACCAAGGTAGTAAGCAATTTAGCCTCCCAATGCTTGAGCACTCAAAGCACTCCCATGGTCACATGTGGAGAATCTAAAGAGGAACATAGTATGAAGGAGAGATTGGAAACTCCGGTGGAAAATGAGGAATGCCACTTTGTATTAGAACAATTGGAGAAGCCTATGATTATTGAAGAAAAGGAAGAAATGGTTGAAGACTTAGGAGATGCAGAACCTCCATGGGAACCTAGAGTTATAGAAAACTCCTCCAAGAAGATTGAAGTTGATGTTGAGGAGGAATGTGCACAACCTCCAAGGCATATCCCATATGAAGACTTGGAAGGAGTGAAGCGAGAATTGAGTTCCCTTGGTGATGAAGATCATGCATCCAACCTTCTTGGTGAAGAATCCTTTGAATTTGAAGAACCTTCTCCTAATGAATTTGAAAGTGATATGGAGGTGGAGGCAATCAAGGAAGAAAATAAGGGAGTGGATCTTACTAGCACATTGGAAATACCTCTCCCCAAGCCACCACCATCCACTCTCTCATTCAAGTGGGTAAATTCCTTATACTCAAGCTTTATTATTCCCCTTGAATATGGTTTGCTTGAAACGGATGGTCAACTTAGATATATTTGTGGCTTTAAGAGTAAAAAAGAGATGGTTAGTGGTTGGAAGCATCATTCTAGGTTCATTATGGTCACATGTCCAAAGCTTGATAGCAAAGGTTGGTGTATAACTAGAGTACATGGGTCTAGAAGGATGTTTGGTCACTTTGTTGAGAATTCACCTTGCTCACCACCCACATGGATTAATGATAATCAACTTGGAGATGGGTGTGAAGACAAAATATGGGATCCGGGAACACATGAGGATCAACATTGGGAGCCCATGGTTTGTGAAGAACTCCATCAAAGCTTGGAGATATTAATCTTGAATGATGGAGCTTATTGGAAGTCCAAGCATTGGTGGAAGTTCCAAGATGAGTACAAGCACAAGCCACCTTGAGAAAAGCTCCCCATAAGTCCAACATAAGGACAATAAACAAAAGTGCTAGGTGGGAGACACCCCACCATGGTAACTTCTTTTCATTTTCTCTTTTTGTACATATTGGTAGAATTAGTTTAAATTCTTGTTTTGATTGATTTGATGAGTTTAATTGGTATTTTAGTATGTTAAATAAGGTTTTATGGTATTTTGGTAGCTGTTTGGAGATTTGGAATGCTTGGATTGGTGCAAAAACATAGCAAAAATTTTTGAAAAACAGAGCACCATCCACGCGTACGCGCACTGTACGCGTACGCGTGCATCAAGCGTTTTCGACCATCCACGAGAGCGCGCCATGCGTGCGTATGCGTAGATTGAGAAGTTCCACATTCCATACATTTTCCAGAGAGTTATGCCTACGCCACGCCAACGTTGTGCCTTTGGCACAACCCCACTCGCGCGCATGCGCACATGACGCGTACGCGCCACTCTCGAAATACACCATCCGCGCGCGCGCGGCATGGGCGCGTACGCGTGGATTTCCTTCCTTCACCACATTTCTTTTCTTCTCCTCTTTCTATTTCTTTCCTCCTTCTTTCTTCTTCCCTCCTCCTACCCCTCATCCAACACTTCCAAACACCATGGATAACCATTTATTTTAGTTAGTTAATTAGTTAGTTGGTTAGTCGATTAGTTAGGTTTAGTTAGTTTTCATTTCATTTTCTCCTTTTTTTATTATAAGTGTTGGATTATTGACTTTGTTTACTATACATTGCTGCCCCTTATTGCCTAAATGCTATTTTAGCATGAATATTTTTTTAGATAATCTTTGTTGGATTCTATGATTGAGGTTATATTTTGCTACTTGGTTTTGAGTTTTTCATGCTTACCTTTTGAAAAATACCAAGTGATGAGAATTGCCTTCGAGCTTATAACTCTTTTGAATTGCATGTTGTAGCTAGCCATCATGTGATTTGAATCCTTTTCCTTGATTAGGCAACCTCTTGATAGATGATGTTATGCATTTACCTTAATGCATTGTGTTCATGACTATATGCATCCATAAGCTTTGACTTGAATGCTTTCATGCTTCTTTAATGCTTGTTTTACCTTACAAGCTTACTTAAAGCATCCCAAGCACACTAGGATAAGTGAAGTGCATGCTTCTTTTGTGACATAGCTTTTATGCTAATGTGTGTTCTAAGCCGCGTAATTTAGAATTCACACACTTATTTGTCATTAATGTCACACTAATTCACTCACTCGTTTCTAGTGATTAGTACCTCATTCCAACAATGTATGCTTCCTTGTTTTTATATCTTCTCATCTTATGGTGTTATATTTTTGTTTTTCATGAATAATGCACCACAAGCAAACATGGAAGCAGAATAAAGAACACGCAGCAATCCGGAGACTCGCCGTACCCCCTTGCTCATCTTTGAGTGCACCGAGGACGGTGCAAACTTTTAAGTGTGGGGAGGTCGTCCGACCGGTCGGCGATTTTGGGTGACAAATTTCTAATCCCAACACTTTTGCATTTTATTTTAGGTTTTTAGGATTTTTACTTTCATTTTCTTATTTTTGCATATGTATACACAATAAGCTTAGTCAAAATAATGAAATTTTTCAAGATTTTTATCTATAGGGCACCAATTGATTTGAGTGAAAATTTTTCATAGAACTTGCTTGAATTATATATATTGTGGAACATGAATTTTTGAGCTAAGAACACAAGCAAGTGAGATTTGAGCCTAATGGTGTGGTTACATCTTATAACCACTTATTTTTTCCTTCTTGTGTGCATTATTCTCTTTCTATGAATGTAATCTTTGATTTGTTTGATTCTTTATGTCCATTATTTTGTGTATTCATGCATTTATATGATTGAGGCCATCATTTCATTAGCTCACTTACCCAAATAGCCTTACCTTTTATCTTCCATTGTTAGCCAACTTTGAGCCTACGCTTAACCCACTTTGTTCTTAATTTAGCACATTACAGGCCTTTTAGCGAAAAACAATAAATGTCCTTAATTTGGATCTTTGATTGGCTTAGGCTAGTGTGTGTGAGTACCATTCAAGTGTGGGAATCTTGGGACATTGGGGGAATAAAAAGGTAGTTTTGTATTTTTATTGAAATTATTGGGAATTGGGTACATACTCATGTATTGATCAAATGTAAAACCTTATGCATTGATGCTCTTGTATATAGAAAGAAAAAAATGAGAAAAACAAAAGAAAAAGAAAAACAATATGGAAAAGAAAAGAAAAAAATAGAAAAAGAAAGAAAAGAAAAAAAAGAAGAAAAATAATAAAAAGGGGACAAATGCCCCAAAGCGAAGCTCAATAAGATCAATGCATAAGTGTTGTGAAATGAAAAGGGATGCATGAGTATGTGAAAAAGTGAGTAGAATGGGTAGTTAGAGTAGAATTTAATTGTATAGGTTATTATATAGGTTAAGTGGAAAGTTTAAGCTTATCAAAGATTCAAATTTCAAGCTCACTTAACCAAATATGCATTCTACCTTGACCCTAACCCCATTACAACCTATGAAAAGACCTCATGATATATGTATGCATGCATGAAATATTTGTTGATTGTTAGAAGAAAAACAAATCTTAGAAAGCATGATTAGGAGAGAATTGAGAGAATCAACCCTAAACACTTGAGCGAATAGAGTGCAAACACATCTGGTAAGGGTTTGATGCTCAATTACATGTTTTCACCTATGATCATAATTTTCATGCAAGTTTGTAAAAATATTTAATAACTCAATTCAATTGTGGATTAGACTTGCTAGTCCTTAGCCCTTGTGCTTATATATGCTTCTTGGGAATTAATTTATTTTGACCAAGCAATTGCATTCATGTAGATAGTTGCATATAGGTAGATTGCATTTAGTTAGTTTTCATTGAATAAATGATTGATCCCTTTGCTTTCTCTTGATTTTAGCATGAGAACATGCTTGGTTTAAGTGTGGGGAGGTTGATAAACCCCATTTGTAGGGTTTATCTTGTATTGATTTTAGGGGATTTTATAACTTTTTACCCACATTTATCCAATGAAATAGCATGGTTTTATAACTTCTCCTTTAATTGTGCTTAAGAGTGAAAACATGCTTTTTAGGTCTTAAAATAGCTAAATCTAATTCTCCTTGATTCTATTAGATGCCTTGATATGTTTTTTAAGTGATTTAAGGTTTAGGAGGCAAAGATTGGATCAAGGGAATGAAGAAAGAAGCATGAAAAGTTGGAGAACTCATGAAGAAATGAAAGAACCGGAAAGCTGTCAAGCCGACCTCTTCGCACTTAAACGACCATAACTTGAGCTACAGAGGTCCAAATGATGCGGTTCTAGTTGGGTTAGAAAGCTAACATCCGGGGCTTCGAAAACGATATAAGATTTGCCATAGTTGCTACACGTATGGTGGCGCGCACGCGCAAAGTACGCGCACGTGCCGTTGCTGCCACCTGGTTCACTTAGAGCAAAACGTGGCCAGCGAATTCTAAAGCCTTGTGGGCCCAATCCAACTCATTTCTGATGCTATTTAACCCAAGGAGTGAAGAGGGAAACATAAGTTAGTTACTATTAGTCATAGTTTAGTTTAGAATTAGTTTCTAGAGAGAGAAGCTCTCACTTCTCTCTAGGATTAGGATTAAGATTAGGTTTAGTTCTTAGATCTAGATTTTAATTCATCTTCTTCTACTTCTATCCTCTTAATTCCTTGTTGTTACATTCATCTTCCTCTATTCTTTTGTTGTAATTTCCTTTATGTTGTTCTTATACTTTGTTGTAGATCCACTTTTGTTCCTACATTTCTCTTTCAATTCAATTCAAGGTAAATCATAATAATTGTGTTCCTTTTGATTTGTGTTGTTAATTCCTTTCAATAATTGTTGTTAGATTTTGTTCTTGTTGTTGATTTACTATGTTTTCCTTTTATGCCTTCCAAGTGTTTGATGAAATGCTTGGTTGGATTTTAGAGTAGGATTTTATACTCTTGGCTTGGAAAGGTAACTTAGGACCTCTAGTTCTCACTAATTGAATTAGTGGAGAGTTAGGACTTATGGACTAGGATTGATATAGCTCATTTGACTTTCCTTTACTACTAGTTAGAGGATGATTTAATGAGATTAATCCTTGCCAATTCTCATATTGTGGTTAGTGATTAGGATAGAGATCCTTGACCACCAACCCTTGCCAAGACCTTTTTAGGCCTTAGTTTACTTTCTTGTCATTTATCTTTCTTGCTTCTTATCAAAACCCCAAAATAACTCACAACCAATAACAAGACACTTTATTGTAATTCCTAGGGAGAACGACCCGAGGTTTGAATACTTCGGTTTATAAATTTTAGGGGTTTATTTTAGTGACAAATAACTTTTTGTATGAAAGGATTAGTGATTGGTTTAGAAACTATACTTGCAACGAGAATTCATTTGTAAATTCTAAACCATCAAAAATCCAATCATCACATTGTCAGTGGCTACAATCCCGTCCTCTCAGTGAAAATGTTCAACGCACCCTGTCACGGCACGGCTAATCATCTGTCGGTTCTCAATCAGGTTGGAATAGAATCCAGTGGTTCTTTTGCGTCTGTCACTAACGCCCAGCCTTCAGGAGTTTGAAGCTCGTCACAGTCATTCAATCATTGAATCCTACTCAGAATACCACAGACAAGGTTTAGACCTTCCAGATTCTCTTGAATGCCACCATCAATTCTAGCTTATACCACGAAGATTCCGATTAAGGAATCCAAGAGATAAACATTCAAGCCTTGTTTGCTTGTAGAACGGGAGTGGTTGTCAAGCACACGTTCATAAGTGAGAATGATGATGAGCGTCACATAATCATCACATTAATCAAGTTCTTGAGTGCGAATAAATATCTTGGAATAAGAATAAGCTGAATTGAATAGAAGAACAATAGTAATTGCATTAATACTCAAGGTACAGCAGAGCTCCACACCTTAATCTATGGTGTGTAGAAACTCCACCGTTGAAAATACATAAGAACAAGGTCTAGGCATGGCCGTGAGGCCAGCCCCCAAAACGTGATCAAAAGATTCAAAGATCTAAAGATGATCAAAGATCCAAAGATTTTAAAATGATCTAAAGATGAAAATACAATAGTAAAAGGTCCTATTTGTAGAGAACTAGTAGCCTAGGGTTTACAGAAATGAGTAAATGACATAAAAATCCACTTTCGGGCCCACTTGGTGTGTGCTTGGGCTGAGCATTGAAGCTTTCATGTGTAGAGACTTTTCTTGGAGTTAAACGCCAGCTTTTGTGCCAGTTTGGGCGTTTAACTCCCATTGTTGTCGGGCAGTTTTGAGCTGATTTGGAACGCCAGTTTGGGTCATCAAATCTCTAGCAAAGTATGGACTATTATACAATGCTGGAAAGCCCAGGATGTCTACTTTCCAACGCTGTTGAGAGCGTGCCAATTGGGCTTCTGTAGCTCCAGAAAACCCACTTCGAGTGCAGGGAGGTCAGAATTCAACAACATCTACAGTCCTTTTCAGCCTCTGAATCAGATTTTTGCTCAGGTCCCTCAATTTCAGCCAGAAAATATCTAAAATCACAGAAAAACACACAAACTCATAATAAAGTCCAGAAAAGTGAATTTTAACTAAAAACTAATAAAAATATAATAAAAACTAACTAAAACATACTAAAAACAATGCCAAAAAGCGTATAAATTATCCGCTCATCACAACACCAAACTTAAATTGTTGCTTGTCCCCAAGCAACTGAAAATCAAATAAGATAAAGAGAAGAGAATATGCAATGAATTCCAAAAACATCTATGAAGATCAGTATTAATTAGATGAGCAGGGCTTTTAGCTTTTTGCCTCTGAATAGTTTTGGCATCTCACTCTATCCTTTGAAATTCAGAATGATTGGCTTCTATAGGAACTCAGAATCCAGATAGTGTTATTGATTCTCCTAGTTAAGTATGATGATTCTTGAACATAGCTGATGAGCGGATAATTTATACGCTTTTTGACATTGTTTTTAGGTAGTTTTTAGTAAGTTCAAGCTACTTTTAGGGATGTTTTCATTAGTTTTTATGTTAAATTCACATTTCTGGACTTCACTATGAGTTTGTGTGTTTTTCTGTGATTTCAGGTAATTTCTGGCTGAAATTGAGGGACTTGAGCAAAACTCTGAAAAAGGCTGACAAAAGGACTGCTGATGTTGTTGGAATCTGACCTCCCTGCACTCGAAATGGATTTTCCGGAGCTACAGAACTCCAATTGGAGCGTTCTCAACGGCGTTGGAAAGTAGACATCCAGGGCTTTCCAGCAATATATAATAGTCTATACTTTATTCGGAAATTGACGACGTAACTTGGCGTTGAACGCCAAGTACATGCTGCTGTCTAGAGTTAAACGCCAGAAAAACGTCATGATCCGGAGTTGAACGCCCAAAACACGTCATAACTCGGAGTTCAACTCCAAGAGAAGCCTCAGCTCGTGGATTGATCAAGCTCAGCCCAAGCATACACCAAGTGGGCCCCGGAAGTGGATTTATGCATCAATTACTTACTCATGTAAACCCTAGGAGCTAATTTATTATAAATAGAACATTTAACTATTGTATTAGACGTCTTTTTGACCACGTTTCATCTTTGGTTTCAGTTTTGTTTTATTCTTCATCCTAAGAGGCTATTGATCACGTTTTGGGGGCTGGCCATTCGGCCATGCCTGAACCTTTCACTTATGTATTTTCAACGGTGGAGTTTCTACACACCATAGATTAAGGGTGTGGAGCTCTGCTGTACCTCAAGTTTCAATACAATTACTATTACTTTCTATTCAATTCTCTTTTATTCTTATTCCAAGATGTACGTTGCACAACACTTTGATGAATGTGATGATCCGTGACACTCATCATCATTCTCACCTATGAACGCGCGTGACTGACAACCACTTCCGTTCTACCTTAGGCCGGGCGCATATCTCTTAGATTCCCCAACAGAATCTTCGTGGTATAAGCTAGAATTGATGGCGGCATTCATGAGGATCCGGAAAGTCTAAACCTTGTCTATGGTATTCCGAGTAGGATCCTGGTATTGAATGACTGTGATGAGCTTCAAACTCCTGAAGGCTGGGCGTTAGTGACAGACGCAAAAGAATTAAGGGATTCTACTCCAACCTGATTGAGAACCGACAGATGATTAGCCGTGCCGTGACAGAGCATTTGGACCTTTTTCACTGAGAGGATGGGATGTAGCCATTGACAACGGTGATGCCCTACATACAGCTTGCCATGGAAAGGAGTAAGAAGGATTGGATGAGGTAGTAAGAAAGTAGAGATTCAGGAGGAGCACAGCATCTCCATACACTTATCTGAAATTCCCGCTATTGATTTACCTAAGTATTTCTATCCTTTTTATTTTCTATTTATTATTAATTTTCGAAACCCATAACCATTTTATCTGCCTAACTGACAAATACAAGGTGACCATAGCTTGCTTCATACCAACAATCTCTGTGGGATCGACCCTTACTCATGTAAGGTTTATTACTTGGACGACCCAGTACACTTGCTGGTTAGTTGAACGGAGTTGTGAATTCAACCAGTGCCATAATAATGATTTCATACAAATACAGAGAACATGGATCACAATTTCGTCCACCAAGTTTTTGGCGCCGTTGCCGGGGATTGTTCGAGTATGGACAACTGACGGTTCATCTTGTTGCTCAGATTAGGTAATTTTCTTTTCAAAAATCTTTTTCAAAATTTTTCTTTTCTTTTTCGTTTTCACAAACTTTATTTTCGAAAAAAATTAATAAAAATCCAAAAAAATTAGAAAATCATAAAAATAAAAAATATTTTGTGTTTCTTGTTTGAGTTTTGAGTCAATTTTTAAGTTTGGTGTCAATTGCATGCTTTAAAAATTGTTTTTGCATTTTTTCGAAAATTCCATGCATTCATAGTATTCTTCATGATCTTCAAGTTGTTCTTGATAAGTCTTCTTGTTTGATCTTGATATTTTCTTGTCTTATGTCTTTTCTTGTTTTTCATGTGCATCTTTGCATTCATATTTTCCATGCATCTAAGATTTCTAAGTTTGGTGTCTTGCATGTTTTCTTTGCATTAAATTTTTTTAAAATTATGTTCTTGATGTTCATGATGATCTTCAAAGTGTTCTTGGTGTTCATCTTGACATTCATAGCATTCTTGCATGCATTCATTGTTTTGATCTAAAAAGTTCATGCATTGAGTAATTTTGTTGTTTTTCTCTGTCATAATTAAAAATTCAAAAATCAAAAAAATATCTTTTCCTTATTTCCCTCCAAATTTTCGAAATTTTGGGATTGACTTGGTCAAAAATTTTTAAAATTAGTTGTTTCTTACAAGTCAAGTCAAAATTTCAAATTTTAAAAATCTTATCTTTTCAAAATCTTTTTCAAAAATCATATCTTTTTCATTTTTTTATTATTTTCGAAAATTTTAAAAATTATTTTTCAAAAATCTTTTTCTTAGCTTTTATATCTAACTTTCAAAAATTAGCTAACAATTAATGTGATTGGTTCAAAAATTTGAAGTTTGTTACTTTCTTGTTAAGAAAAGTTCAATCTTTAAATTCTAGAATCTTATCTTGTAGTTTCTTGTTAGTTAAGTCATTTTAAAAACTAAATCTTTTTCAAAATATCTTTTTATTAAAATTTCTATCTTAACTATTTATCTTATCCTCCTCAAAATTTTATCTTTTTCAAAATTTGATTTCAAAATATCTCATCTAACTTCTTATTTTCTTATCTTTTTAAAATTTTGATTTCAAATCTTTTTCAATCAACTAACTAACTTTTTGTTTGTTTCTTATCTTTTTCAAAACCACCTAACTACTTCTCCCTCTTCTATTTTCGAAGAAATATCTCTCTCTTTTCAAAAATTCTTTTTAATTAATTAATTGTTTCAAATTTTAATTTCAATGACATTTATCTCTAATTTTCGAAAATTACTAACCCCTTTTTCAAAAATTATTTTCGAAATATCCCTTCTCTTTTCTTCTTCTATTTAGTTATTTAATTACTAACACTTCTCTTCACCTCTCTTCATCTAAAAATCCGAACCCATCCTTCTCCACTCTTCTCCCCTTTCTTTTTCTACTAATATAAAGGAATCTCTATACTGTGACATAGAGGATTCCTCTTTCTTTTCTTGTTTTCTTCTCTTTCATATGAGCAGGAACAGGGATAAAGGCACTCTTGTTGAAATTGATCCAGAACCTGAAAGGACTTTGAAGAGAAAATTAAGAGAAGCTAAATTACAACAATCCAGAAACAACCTTTTAGAAATTTTCGAACAAGAGAAGGAGATGGCAGCCGAAAATAATAATAATGCAAGGAGAATGCTTGGTGACTTCACAAAGCCAACGTCCAAGTTTGATGGAAGAAGCATCTCCATTCCTGCCATTGGAGCCAACAACTTTGAGCTGAAATCTCAGCTAGTTGCCTTAATGCAACAAAACTGCAAGTTTTATGGACTTCCATCTGAAGATCCCTATCAGTTTTTAACTGAGTTCTTGCAGATCTGTGAGACTGTAAAGACGAATGGGGTTGATCCTGAAGTCTACAGACTCATGCTTTTCCCTTTTGCTGTAAGAGACAGAGCTAGAATATGGTTGGATTCACAACCCAAGGATAGCCTGGACTCCTGGGATAAGCTGGTTACAGCCTTCTTGGATAAATTCTTTCCTCCTCAAAAGCTGAGCAAGCTGAGAGTGGATGTTCAAACCTTCGAACAAAAAGATGGTGAATCCCTCTATGAAGCTTGGGAAAGATACAAGCAGCTGACCAAAAGATGTCCATCTGACATGTTCTCAGAATGGACCATATTAGATATATTCTATTATGGTCTCTCTGAATTTTCGAAAATGTCATTGGATCACTCTGCAGGTGGATCTATTCACCTAAAGAAAATGCCTGAAGAGGCTCAAGAACTCATTGACATGGTTGCAAACAACCAGTTCATGTACACTTCTGAGAGGAATTCTGTGAATAATGGGATACCTCAGAAGAAAGGAGTTCTTGAAATTGATGCTCTGAATGCCATACTGGCACAGAACAAAGTGTTGACTCAACAGGTCAACATGATCTCTCAAAATCTGAATGGATGGCAACATGCATCCAACAGTACTAGAGAGGCAGCTTCTGAAGAAGCCTATGATCCTGAGAACCCTACCATGGCAGAGGTTAATTACATGGGTGAACCTTATGGAAACACCTATAATTCATCATGGAGAAATCATCCAAATTTCTCCTGGAAGGATCAACAAAAACCTCAACAAGGTTTTAACAATGGTAGACGCAATAGGCTGAGTAATAGTAAGCCATATCCATCATCTTCTCAGCAATAGACAGAGAATTCTGAACAAAATACTTCTAATTTAGCCAATATAGTCTCTGATCTGTCAAAGGCCACTTTCAGTTTCATGAATGAAACAAGATCCTCCATTAGAAATTTGGAGGCACAAGTGGGCCAGCTGAGTAAGAAAGTCATTGAAACCTCTCCCAGTATTCTCCCAAGTAATACAGAAGAGAATCCAAAAGGAGAGTGCAAGGCCATTGATGTGATCAACATGGCCGAATGCACAATGGAGGAGAAAGACGAAAATCCTAGTGAGGAAGACCTCCTGGGACGTCCCTCAAGCAAGAAGGAGTTTCCTATTAAGGATCCAAAGGAATCTGAGGCTCATATAGAGACCATAGAGATTCCATTAAACCTCCTTCTACCATTCATGAGCTCTGAAGACTATTCTTCCTCTGAAGAGGATGAAGATGTGACTGGAGAGCAAGTTGCTCAATACTTAGGAGCTATCATGAAGCTGAAAGCCAAGTTGTTTGGTAATGAGACCTGGGAAAGTGAACCTCCCTTGCTCATTAGTGAACTGGATTCTTGGATTCAGAAAACTCTACCTCAAAAGAAATAAGATCCTGGCAAGTTCTTAATACCTTGCACCATAGGCACCATGAACTTTGCAAAAGCTCTGTGTGATCTGGGGTCAGGGATAAATCTTATGCCACTCTCTGTAATGGAGAAGCTAGGGATCATTGAGGTACAACCTGCCTTGTTCTCATTACAATTGGCAGACAAGTCATTGAGACAAGCTTATGGGTTAGTAGAGGACGTTCTAGTAATGGTTGAAGGCCTTTACATCCCTACTAATTTCATAATCCTAGACACTAGGAAGGAAGATGATGATTGCATCATCCTTGGAAGACCTTTCCTAGCCACAGCAGGAGCTGTGATAGATGTCAACAGAGGTGAATTAGTCCTTCAATTGAATGGGGACTACCTTGTGTTTAAGGCACATGGCCATCCCTCTGTGACAAAAGAGAGTAAGCATGAAGAGCTTCTCTCAGTTCAGAGTCAAGAAAAGCCCACACAGTCAAACTCTAAGTTTGGTGTTGTGAGGCCACAACCAAACTCTAAGTTTGGTGTTAAGACCCCATATCCAAACTCTAAGTTTGGTGTTGGCAACTATACAACATTGACCTGATCACCTTGTGGCTCCATGTGAGCCACTGTCAAGCTATTGACATTAAAGAAGCGCTTGTTGGGAGGCAACCCAATTTTATTTATCTAATTTTATTTTATTCTATTTTATTGTTATTTTGTGTTTTATTAGGTACATGATCATGAGGAGTCACGAAAAAATCATAAAAATTAAAAACAGAATCAAAAACAACAGAAGAAAAAATTCACACCCTGGAGGACGCACAGGCTGGCGTTCAACGCCAGTAAGATGCATCTGGCTGGCGTTCAACGCCAGAACAGAGCATCATTCTGGCACTGAACGCCAGAAACAAGCAACATTCTGGCACTGAACGCCAGGAATGTGCCCAGAGAAGAAAAATTGGCGCTGAACGCCAGTAACAAGCATGAAACTGGCGTTCAACGCCAGAAACATGCTTTACATGGGCGTTGAACGCCTAGAATGTGCACCAATGGGCGTTTAAACGCCAGAATGATGCACGAAGGCATTTTACATGCCTATTTGGTGCAGGGATGGAATTCCTTGACACCTCAGGATCTGTGGACCCCACAGGATCACCTCAGGATTTGTGGAACCCACAGGATCCCCACGTAACATATTCCCACCTTACCTTTTAATCCTAATCACACTCTCCTATTCCCCATGCCACACTTCCCAACACTCTTCACCAATCACCTCAATTCCTCTTCCCAATTACCCCATTCACCACTCACATCCATCCACTCTTCCCCATAAACCCCACCTACCTTCAAAAATTCAAAACCAATTTCCCTCCCTTTCCCACCCTAAATGGCCGAACACAACCTTCCCCCTCTCCCTATAAATACCCTTCCATTCTACTTCATTTTCACACAACACAACCCCTTCTTCTCACCCTTGGCCGAACCATCACTCCCCCTTCTCTACCATTATTTCTTCTTCTTCTTCTTCTCTTTTTTCTTCTCTTGCTCGAGGGCGAGCAATATTTTAAGTTTGGTGTGGTAAAAGCATAAGCTTTTTGTTTTTCCATTACCATCAATGGCACCTAAGGCCGGAGTATCCTCTAGAAAAGGAAAAGGGAAGACAAAAGCTTCCACCTCCGAGTCATGGGAGATGGAAAGATTCATCTCTAAGAGCCATCAAGACCACTTCTATGATGTTGTGGCAAAGAAGAAGGTGATCCCTGAGGTCCCTTTCAAGCTCAAGAAAAATGAGTATCCGGAGATCCGACATGAAGTCCGAAGAAGAGGTTGGGAAGTCCTAACCAACCCCATGCAACAAGTCAGAATCTTAATGGTTCAAGAGTTCTATGCCAATGCATGGATCACTAGGAACCATGATCAAGGTATGAACCCGAGTCCAAAGAATTATCTCACAATGGTTCGGGGGAAATACTTGGATTTTAGTCCAGAAAATGTGAGGTTGGCGTTTCACTTGCTTATGATGCAAGGAGATGAACGCCCCTACACTAGAAGGGTCAACTTTGATCAAAGGTTGGACCAAGTCCTTATGGACATTTGTGTGGAAGGAGCTCAATGGAAGAGAGACTCCAAAGGCAAGCCAGTCCAACTAAGAAGACTGGACCTCAAGCCTATAGCTAGAGGATGGTTGGAGTTCATTCAACGCTCCATCATTCCTACTAGCAACCGATCTGAAGTTACTGTGGATCGGGCCATCATGATTCATGGCATCATGATTGGAGAGGAAGTAGAAGTTCATGAGGTCATCTCCAATGAAATCTACAAAATAGCCGACAAGCCTTCACCCATGGCACGGCTAGCTTTTCCTCACCTTATTGCCATCTATGTTACTCAGCTGGAGTCATCATAGAAGGAGATATCTTCATTGAAGAGGATAAGCCATCACCAAGAAGAGGATGGAGCAGCAAGAGAGACCCCTCACGGTTCTCAAGAGATGCATGAGGAAGCTCATCATCAAGAAAATCCCTGAGATGCCTCAAGGGATGCACTTTCCTCCAAAACTATTGGGAGCAACTCAACACTTCTTTAGAAGGTTTGAGACACAATGTGGAACAATTAAGGGTGGAACATCATGAGCACTCCATCATTCTCCAAGAAATAAGAGAAGATCAAAGAGCAATGAGGGAGGAGCAACAAAGGCAAGGAAGGGACATAGAAGAGCTTAAGGACATTGTTGGACCTTCAAGAAGAAGACGCCACTAGAGGTGGATTCATTCCTTGTTCTTATTTCTTTCTGTTTTTCGGTTTTTAATATTGTGTTTATCTATGTTTGTCTTTATTTCATGATCATTAGTATGTAACCATGCCTTAAAGCTATGAATAATTCATTAATCCTTCACCTCTTAAAGAAAAATGTTTTAATTCAAAAGAACAAGAAGTACATGAATTTGATTTATCCTTGAATTTATTTAATTATATGATGTGGTGACAATACTTTTTGTTTTCTGAATGAATGCTTGAACAGTGCATATTTTTTATCTTGTGTTTATGAATGTTAAAACTGTTGGCTCTTGAAAGAATGAACAAGAGAAATGTTATTGATGATCTGAAAAATCATAAAATTGATTCTTGAAGCAAGAAAAAGCAGTGAAAAAGAAGAGCTTGCGAAAAAAAAAAGAAGGAGCAGTAGAAAAAGCCAATAGCCCTTAAAACCAAAAGGCAAGGGTAAAAAGGATCCAAGGCTTTGAGCACAATGGATAGGAGGGCCCAAGGAAATTAAATCCAGGCCTAAGCGGCTAAATCAAGCTGTCCCTAACCATGTGCTTGTGTCATGAAGGTCCAAGTGAAAAGCTTGAGACTAAGTGGTTAAAGTCATAATCCAAAGCAAAAAAGTGTGCTTAAGAGCTCTGGACACACTAACTGGGGACTTTAGCAAGCTAAGTCACAATCTGAAAAGGTTCACCCAGTTATGTGTCTGTGGCATTTATGTATCCGGTGGTAATACTGGAAACAAAGTGCTTAGGGCCACAGCCAAGACTCATAAGTAGCTGTGTTCAAGAATCAACATGCTTAACTAGGAAAGTCAATAACATATCCAAAATTCTAAGTTCCTAAGAGACGCCAATCACTCTAAACTACAAAGGAAAAAGTGAGATGCCAAAACTGTTCAGAAGCAAAAAGCTACAAGTCCCGCTCATCTAATTATAATTAAAATTCATTGATATTCTGGAATTTATAGTATATCTCTTCTTTTATCCTATTTGATTTTCAGTTGCTTGGGGACAAGCAACAATTAAGTTTGGTGTTGTGATGAGCGGATAATTTATACGCTTTTTGGCATTGTTTTTAGGTAGTTTTTAGTAAGTTCAAGCTACTTTTAGGGATGTTTTCATTAGTTTTATGTTAAATTCACATTTCTGGACTTGAGTTTGTGTGTTTTTCTGTGATTTCAGGTAATTTCTGGCTGAAATTGAGGGACTTGAGCAAAACTCTGAAAAAGGCTGACAAAAGGACTGCTGATGCTGTTGGAATCTGACCTCCCTGCACTCGCAATGGATTTTTCGGAGCTACAAAACTCCAATTGGCGCGATCTCAACGGCGTTGGAAAGTAGACATCCAGGGCTTTCCAGCAATATATAATAGTCCATACTTTATTGGGAAATTGACGACGTAACATGGCGTTGAACGCCAAGTACATGCTGCTGTCTGGAGTTAAACGCCAGAAAAACGTCATGATCGGAGTTGAACGCCCAAAACACGTCATAACTTGGAGTTCAACTCCAAGAGAAGCCTCAGCTCGTGGATTGATCAAGCTAGCCAAGCATACACCAAGTGGGCCCCGGAAGTGGATTTATGCATCAATTACTTACTCATGTAAAACCCTAGGAGCTAATTTATTATAAAGAACATTTAACTATTGTATTAGACGTCTTTTGACCACGTTTCATCTTTGGTCTCAGTTTGTTTTATTCTTCATCTAAGAGGCTATTGATCACGTTTTGGGGGCTGGCCATTCGGCCATGCCTGAACCTTTCACTTATGTATTTTCAACGGTGGAGTTTACACACCATAGATTAAGGGTGTGGAGCTCTGCTGTACCTCAAGTTTCAATACAATTACTATTACTTTCTATTCAATTCTCTTTTATTCTTATTCCAAGATGTACGTTGCACAACACTTTGAT